>NW_019392965.1:145614-233114 GCF_000648675.2 Cimex lectularius | reverse complement strand
GAATAAAGCCCTTTCATAACGGACTTTGCGACTAAGTCGACGATTTGGCTCCCTTTTCAATTTGAATCCGTGACTGGTTATAAAAATTGTTAAAGTGACACCTGCCCGTAGGGCGTCCCTCCTCTATTATACACTAATATTCCAACAATACAGCTCCCCCTTTCAGACAATCCCTTCTCTAACCAGTCCAATTAAAGTTTCAATCCTAGGATTCACTCTTCTAGGATCAAATCGAAAACTACAATATCAGTTCGGTACAAAGATAGGAACCGTTTGAAAAAGAAAAAACACAGAAAGGTCATTACTGGGCAATACATCATGGCTGACGTTTTTAAGCATTTCCTTTGTTCCTACCGAAAATGTAAAAGCACAAATTACTTTCCGAACAATATTCAGATTTGGTGAGAAAGGTAATTATCCTCCTAAATATATTTAAAAGTAGCCTTCGACCTACCTAATATAAATAAATGAAAAAACTTCTAACAATGATCCACAGGTTGAAACAATTTCTTGACCGGACTCCTTAACATTTTTTTTGTTTCACCAACTGTTTCAACACAACTGCACAACGAAAGATCGACCGGATGTCGAAATGATCGTTGATGACCAAACAAACGAAATTAATTTCATCCAATTGCCAGCTGCCCGGCTGAACTTCACGACCCGTCTCGAAATATGAACGCGAAGTTTCAAATTGATTTAATTGCTAATTATCGGTGGTTTCTTCCTGCCCCCCTTTCCCATTTGGCAGTAGTTGATATAAATAATTAATTATTTGTAATGCGTAACAGAACGGCTGAGAACGTGACGGTGGCTAATTAAATTAATCTTTCTAACGAACCTAATTGCAAAAATTTAGACAACCGAAGATTTCTTGAAGGGTTGTTGAACATGGTCCACCCTCAATTATTTTATGATCTTGCTAAGAAATAAAGTCTGGAAGGAAAATTTCACATCCGATCTTCAAGATTTACTTTAGTTTCTTAACCACAATAAAGCTTTTTTCCGTTAAATTAACCCTTTTTAACTTCAAAGAACATTTTTTCACTTAAAATTAACCTTTCATTTAAATTAAGTGTAATTCCTTCTATAGAATAACTGGCTAAGTTAGTGACAAACATCATGTTCCTTGTGGCTTGAAATGTTCTAAACTACAAGGTTATAAGCAGGTCGAGGCAACTCGCGTACTCTTTTCATTTCTGAAATTGCTAATAATTTAAATGTTAAACGCTATTTCTGGCGTTACGCTACATTTTACACACTCACACACACAGGGAGTAAAAAAAAACAATCGGAACCTAACCTAACCTGTTTGATAGCTTTGCAGGGCACTCTTTAGGTTCCTCCGCAGACCAGTCCATACACACTTAGTCACTCACGCAAATAAATACAATCTTAGTAGAACTTTTCAAAGTCTTTTGGACAATAGAAATTAAGGAGGCTCCGGGGTATTCGACAGTATGACGATGTCAGATTCTCATATCACACTAGACTAATTCACACTATAGATTTTTCCGTCAAATTAAGCAATTTTAATTTCAAAGTAATCCTTTCTTAAAGCATTAAAAAACGTGGGAGGTGATATGAAATATAAACATATAAAGTAAAATTCCTCTTTATTTAAGGATATTTTTAAATATAAAATAATTGGGCTCTTATAAGACCATATGATATTTAATTAAAATTTAAATCTTAAAGGAGATAAAATTAAATACAAAAACAAACTATTCTTCTATTAATTCGAGAGTTTTTAACAATATAAAATAAATGGTCTATAAAATTATACCGACTCGCTCAGTGCGGTCCAGAAGCTCAGGAGAAGAAGCTCCGTGGACCTTTTAGTAAACAAAATAAAACAACAATTAAAAGGGATCGACACAGTTGGGAAGAAGGTCGTGTTGGTGTGGGTTCCCGGTCACATAGGGATAGCCGGGACCGAAGCAGCAGACAGGGCGGCCAAAGAAGCAGCCAGAGGACCTCACGACGCTTCCCAACCAGCGGATCTCAAGTTATATAAGTATAAGTCAAATACGATAAAAGAAGAATGGAAAAATAGAAATAACCCTGCCAAACTGTGGCAGGTTAAGAAAGACGTGGAAAATGGGTCAAAAAGGGAAAAGGTCATACTGACAAGACTACGCATAGGTCACACAAGAATTACGCACGGGCACCTTCTAGCAGGAAAGCGGCCGCATAGGTGCCCATTATGCAAGGATAGAGTAACAGTCGAGCACCTTTTCAATTTTAGAAGGCTCGACGTTTATAGGCAATATTTTGGCATATCATCGGACCTGTGCGTAGTCTTGGGGCACGGCAGCGGGCACAAATCGCTGTACCGGTACCTCAGGGCTATAGGGATTTTCAAATGTATACAGTTTATGTGTGTTTGTGCTGTGCTTGTGTTGTGTCTGAATTGTTTGTGTCATGTTGTGTGGTGTTTATGTTAATATATTAGGATGAATGTAATTTATTAGCGTGAAAGGAAGGGGTTATTTACCCCGCCCCGAGGAATATCGAGTACTCTGGGGTGAGTGTGTGATGTCCGGGGAGCAAAAGTAAGTTATTAGCGCGAATGGAGTGGGTTCGGCCCCGCCCCGAGGAATATCGAGTACTCTGGGGTGAGTGTGTGATGTCTGGGGGGCAAAAGTAAGTTATTAGCGCGAATGGAGTGGGTTCGGCCCCGCCCCGAGGAATATCGAGTATTCTGGGGTGAGTGTGTGATGTCTGGGGGGCAAAAGTAAGTTATTAGCGCGGATGGAGTGGGTTCGGCCCCGCCCCGAGGAATATCGAGTACTCTGGAGGAGTGAATGTGACCAGACCTCTATGTTAGTATTGTATGTTGTTTATATTTTACTCTATTGGAATGAATGTAATTTAAGCATGAAAGGAAGGTGTTATTTACCCCGCCCCGAGGAATATCGAGTACTCTGGGGTGAGTGTATGACGTCTGGAGAGTAAAAGTAAGTTATTAGCAAGAATGGAGTGGGTTCAACCCCGCCCCGAGAAATATCGAGTATTCTGGGGGAGGGAATGTGACCAGACTTCTATGTTTGTGGCGATATATATATTATGTAATGTATGTTGTGTATCTATTCTTAAATTGACAACCTGAGGTACTAACAAGAGGCTAGCATTTTAAAATAACGACGTAATATACAAGTAAAATCAGAGAGTCAGTAACCAGATCGAGACGCTCAAATGGCTGCAGTTTAAAACGAAATATGCGTGAAAGAAAAGAAAAAGAAGGAAAACACACAGAGGGCCGGCGATGACCTCAGCTGTTTGTCGGCCCATAAACCTTCCATTTTATATTTAAAATTATTATTTTATATTTGTTTAAAAATCTCGAATTAGTAGAAGAATCATTATTTGTTTTTTATTTTTATTTTATGTAACTTAATTTTAATTAATTTCCATGCGATATTTTATATAAGAACCCATTTTATATGTTCTTTTAATTTTCAAATAAAAAGATTTCTTTATGTTCATACTTAATTTTGTATAATTTTTAATTTTGATCGTAATTAGTTATTATATGGTCTTCGAATAGCAAAATTATTTTGTGTTTTTAAAAAATTCCCGAAATCATAATAATTTTACTTTATATGCTCATTATTTACCATCACTTAATTTTTCTAATGCTTTAAAGAAAGGGTTAATTGGGGCTATGCCTTTCCGTTCACGCTAATAAATTACATTCACTCTACCCCAACGTACTCGATAATGACAATTAATTAAGGTTTTTAGTTGAGATGAAAAAAAGCTAATGGCACGAGAAGGATTCGAACCCACGACCTTCGGCTAGATACCCCGCTGCTCTCCAACCTGATCGTGACCTCGATCCACTAGGACATCAACTCCCCATCTCAACCCAACTCGATAATGCTCGTGGTAATTGTGGGATAGCTTATCTTCCCATTACCCCGAGGAATATCGAATACCCTGTGTCGGTGTGAACGGAATCTGAGTTGAATGTAATTTATTAGCGCGAATGTGACGCTTATCCCCAATTTCCCGGAAATATCGAATGCTCTGGGGTAGAGTGAATGCTAATCAGACTATTATACTTCGTTTATTTTTGGTATACGTTTTTGTTAGTTGCGTTATGTTCTCCACAACTGACGAGGCCCTGTGTTACAAAGAAGCTAGTTATAGGAAAAAGAAAAGACAGTTAAATCTTAAAACATCGCAACTTGGCTGGAGAATCAGTAAAAAAAATTAGTTGGTTCAAAACGCGAGAAAGATATGAAAAGAATTTATGGATTTCTCAAAGGAATGGACTGGGCCACTCCCGTATAAATTATTGTTTAAAAAAAACTGTAAAACTATATTCATGTAATACAATTAAAATATACAAAAAAGTGTAAGGTGTATTTCATACGTCCAAAAAAATAATTGCTCTAAAATGTCTTGAAAAGTAACGAAATTGTCTTTATGTTGAAACGTTTCAATTCCGCCCTCCCTCTTTAACTCAGACGGAAATACGTGCGGAAGTAGGTTTAAATAAAATATCAACAAACCACCTGAGAAATGATAAAACGGAAGTTTTATGTCTTCGGCCGGCCACGAACGGGCTCTAAACGTCGACGTTTTCTTGGTCGTAATGTACGTGCTCTAGTGACATTGCCAGGTCGTAAGTCACGATCGACATATATACGAGTGCATACTTATGTCCTACCCAGTTGGACATAAAAAAATGGGTCGAACACGTTGCCGATTTTGGGAGGAAGGGGGGAGAGATCGGAGCGGGTTTCACAAACAAAGTAAACAGATCTTTTCTCAAAATGTTTACTTTCAAATTAACACTTAATAAGGCCGTACGTTTGGATAGTTACTTCTCTCAGTTAAAACTAGCGAAAACAACATGCATAAACAAACCGCAGACTCGTAAGAGGAATGACATGTCTGCTTCATACGATGAGATGGTCAATCAAGTCGATTTGACCGACTAACCACAGCAAACTTAAACGAAAAACCGCCTGTACTAAAGAACATAATAAATACCTGAGAGTCTGACTTTACGCCACGATAGGTCCTGAGTTCGAAACCCAGCACAGCCAATGGATTTTTAATTAAGAACCGTTTTTAATATGATAAAAAATATTGCCAAGTGATTTGACCTATCGTCCGCGACATCCAACGTTAAGCCTTATCGTAGGACGTTATGCCCCTTGTGAGTTCGATTCCAGGCATAGCCAATGGAATTTTATTTATTAAGAATAATATGAAGAAAAAAAATGCGAAGTGTTTTGATACCACGTCTGAGGTGCACAACCGATATTGAAAGTTAAGTCCCTTTTATGACAGTTAATAGGTTTTCCTGTCAAATTAACCCTTTTTAATTTTAAATAAACCCATTTTCATATCAAATAATCCTTTTTAATTTAAAATTAACCTTTTAACCCTCAATTTAACACCTTTAAATTTAAAACTAACCTATTTAACTACCATTTAATTCCGTTTGCTTTTAAATTAGCCCCTTTTAACTTCAAATTAATTCTTTTTAATTTCAAATTAGCTTTTTAAAAATAAAATTCTTTCATTTAATTTTTTTTTCAAATGGACTCTTAGAAAACCTTAAAAAACCGAATACAATTAAAAAATTAAAAATAATATAAAATCAAATTTAAAAACAAACGTTCTTTTTTTAATTTGAAACTAACTTGTTTTTAATAAAATAATTAGGCTTTTAAAAACCACAATTTACCCCAGTTTTTAAATTAAAAGAAGAATCCTTTATTTTTTATTTAATTTTATATAATTTAAATTTTAATTATAATGAATTTTTACGTGGTCTTCTAAGAGCTTAATTATTTGTACATGCTTATTCAAATTCAGAAAAATCCTTTCATTTTATTCTTAATTTTATATTATTTTAAGTTTTAATTGTAATTATTCATACGGTCTTCTAAGAACACAATTAATATATAGTAAAAATGTTTCAAATATTCACAAGTTTACAATGGTTTATTTGAAGTTAAAACGATTTAATTTGAACTTTAAAAAGTTTAATTTGAAATTAAAAATGGGTAATTTGACCTAAAAACGGTTAAAATTGGGCTATAAAAATATTATTTAATTTTACAAAGAGTTATTGGAAATTAATAGAAGTTAATTTGACGGAGAAAATGGTAAATTTGAACATTAAACATATTAATTTGAAATTTGAAAGGGGCAGTTTGACATTAAACGGGTCAATTTGAATATTAAAAATGATATTTAATTTTGCTAAATGGAAATTAAAATAAATTAATTTGACGGGAAAAAGGGTTAATTTGATGGGAAAAACGTAATCAGAGGATTGCAGTGAACGAGTGGTTAAGGTGTCCGACTCTTTAAAGGTCACGGTAGCGGTCCTGAGTTCGATTCTCGGCATATACCATGAATTTTTCGTTTTGAATAATTCGAAAAAAGTGTTAGCATTTATTTTGACCCATCGTACGTCACAGCCAACGGATTGTTGGACACGGTCAATCAAGTCAATTTGACCAACTAACAGCAGCTATCATGGAAAATGCCGCCTTCACAAAGCAATCCATCTAACAAAAAGTCAATTTGGGGTGAAATGCGTTTTTTTTTATTTGTATCGTTTTTCTTATAATCTTGTTGACCAATTTAAATTTTAAATTGGGGCTTGAGGGTCGGAAGTTTTTGTGCAATTGAAAATGCCAGTAATTTTATTTAGGAATTTCCCTGAACCTAATATACACTGCATGTTGACGAATGAATCTAAAAACAAAAGAACGTGGATTAAAAAAGAGGAATTAGATAGAAGTGTGTTGTACATTAAATAGTCTATTTCCTCAATCGGTCCACCTCGCTCGGTCGATCAATTTATCTTGGAATTGTTCCATACTTCCAAGTCGTCATCTGAAAAGGAAACCCCTTTCGAACTTTCTGTACTGCATCCAATTCGGAATAGAGAATCGTCGCGAAGGAAATAGTGAACCCATTCCAACCGGGCCCCATCTAGTTTAAATATGATTAAATAAATAGGTCCTTCCTCCCGCTAAGATCTTGGTCCAGGATCCTCCTCTTCCCCTGACAATTGGACAATATAATTATTGGGCTTCCAACTCCGACGGAAAAATTTCACCGTGCCGTTCCGGAGAGACGGCGATCGGTTTCGAGTTGTGACGAAATCCCCAGGGCCTTGATTCACCCTCTTTATTTCAAAAACAAAAGAAATTAAAATCCGGGTGTTCTGCAACTATTGGCTATTTATTTAAGGTCTAAAGGTTCAACTGCATATACAATTTTCTTGCCTGGTGAACATTTGTTTTAAACTGAGTGCCTACAGGCGAACATGCTGAACAAAAATAATTTCGATCCATACAGTCCAGCAGTATATAAAAAAAAAAGATTTTCCAGGTTTAAAGAAAAAAATCAAAAGCTCTATCAGATATCCACCAATCCGCGACTACCCAATCTCTCGAAATGAAGTTTTTATAAATGGGTTCATTTAACGTCAGTATCACAAGATGATAGATAAAAATGTCACCGGCTTGAATAATATTTAAAGTTTTACGTGTATAAAGCGTATTAAAATTCGTGCCTTATTAGAGAATCACAGATTAAATTATATATATAATACTTTAAAAAAGAAAATTTCAGCATTTAAAATAAAAAGAGAAAAATCAATGTGAAAAACTCGATACTAGTCTAAACAAATGCTAAACAAGTTTTAACACGACCATCAGCATAAATTAACATAAACTCAAGACTAAGTCGATAATTTTAACTAAGGCAGAAAGAACCATCCAAACTGGTTAATACTGACAATTAGGTTTATTAATGAACACAACTTTTTAAGTTCAAATGATAAGGAAAAATATTTAAAAATGTATACTAAAGTGTTAAATATGTAAACACAATTCCTTGCAAGGCTTTTAATTTAATTAAATTTATAAATTCTAAGTTAGTTTTAATTACTTCTTACTGCTGGCATGAGACAATTTTTTTGCAAATTATTTAGAACAAATATTTAAGTCTTATGCGATGAAAACACATCTGTAGAATAACAAGTAATTACGTTTTATTAATCCGAAAAAAGGGTCACGTAAAATAAAATCATAAACTCAATGATAAATTTGATCTCATAGCAGGAGAAATCTTGAAGAAAAAAATGACTCAAAATGACCCATTTATTTAATGCAGTAATGGTTAAACCTCCTGGAATCTGGAAGGTGGCAGAAATCTCAATAATAGCTAAGTCAATAAATCGCTACATCAAATAATTTCAAAACTCTTCGAGAAATTATAACAAAAAAATTATCGGAAAAAAACAGCCCCATATCAAAACCATCAATTTTATTTTAAGACAAAACTTTCAACAATAGATCAGGCCCAAAGAAATATTGATATAATGAAAACATTTTTATAAAAGAAACATGTCTGGACTTATTGTTAAAGTAAATTTTAAAAAGTATCCTCCTATCCAGTACAACTTCACTCTTACCACTCAGGAAAAAAAGACGTCGCATTCTCCGAATTTTTTGAGATAAAATTGGTGTACCCCAGGGATACGTCCTAGAATCTGCTTTTATTAGCGACCACACACCAACAGAAAACATGCGGCAATAAAAAAACAGCCTCATATCAAACCATCAGTTTTTAATTATCCATATTAATCATCAATATATGATATTAGGACAAAACACTCAGCAATATATAAAGTCCAAATTACTTAAATTACTTATATAACATAGAGCTTGAGAAGATCTGGATCTCAAGCCTTTGATATATGGCATGAAGGCTTAATAAACTTTAAAAAAACCTTGCCTATATTGTTAAACTCTCCCACCTCTCAGAGAATATTCCGACTAATTCCTAGATGGAGTACTCCGAATTTTTAGAAATAAAGGCAATATGTTCTCCAGGGAAACGTCCTAGGACCAATATACTTTATTCCAGTGACCTATCTTCAACAAAAAACACAAAGTAAAGCTACATGGACTCTGCGGAAACAGTACAATATTAAAGCATTGACAAGAATGTTGTCAAATATGACGATTGATAAATGGACCAAAGATTGGAAAATTAAAATAAATATGTAAAATGTTTAAGAAGGAGAGAGAGAAAAAGAGAGGGAGAAAAAGAGAGGGAGAGAAAGGGTGNGAGGGTGTGAGAGGGTGGGTGTGAGAGAGAGACGGAGTGAGTTATTTGAAATGACAAGCGTGTTTCGGCATTGCACCTAAAGAATGAGTAAGGCAGAGAAAGTGAGAGACACGGAAGGGAGAGAGGAGAAAGAGAGATTAATTGATTAATTAAACGTTTTATTTAATCACGCAAAGTCGTCTCGTGGACCTTTCTTCCGCCTCCGTAGTAACAATTTACATTATACATGCATTTTAAACATATTATAGATAAAAGAGAGAGTGGGGGAGGGAGAGAGAGAGAGAGAGAGAGAGAGAGAGAGTGAGTGAGTGAGTGAGTGAGTGAGTGAGAGAGAGAGAGAGAAAGAGGCTCACGGAGAGAAAGAAAGAGCGATTGAAAAAGAACAAAAAAGCTTGAATGAGACAGGATTTAACAAGGGAGAGAGGGAAAGGTAAAGTGAGAGACAGATTGAGAGATAAAGAGAGAAAATAGGCAAAGAGATACAAAAAAAAGCAGGAGAGAACTTGAATAATGACAACAAACACTTGAACATACAGGACTTACAAAAAGAGAAAAAGAACAGAAAAAATAGTGAAAGAAGGAGCGAGAAAGAAAATATAAAACGAGAAAGAGAGAAAGAGAAAGCGAGTGTGTGTGAGAGAGGGGAACAGCGATAGAGAGAGACAGAGCTGGAAAAATAACAAAAATCTTTCTTTAATGAAGCCAAAGGTAATAAAGGGAGTGATGAAAAAGTGAAATGGAAATTCAGAAGGAGATAGATAACAATTTACATTATACATACATTTTAAACATATTATAGTTAAAAGAGAGAGTGGGGGAGAGAGAGAGAGAGAGAGAGAGAGAGAGAGAGAGAGAGAGAGAGAGTGAGAGATAACAAGGGGGAGAGACATAAAAGGTAGAAAAAGAGATAAGAGAGAGAGAGGGAGGGAGTGAGAGGGAGGGAGTGAGAGGGAGGGAGAGTGGGAGAGAGAGAGTGAGAGAGGGAGAGAGTGAGCGAGAGAGAGAGAGAGTGAGAGATAACAAGGGGGAGAGACATAAAAGGTAGAAAAAGAGATAAGAGAGAGAGAGGGAGGGAGAGTGGGAGAGAGAGAGTGAGAGTGGGAGAGAGAGAGTGAGAGAGGGAGAGAGAGGGAGGGAGAGAGAGGGAGTGAGAGAAAGAGGGAGTGAGAGAAAGAGGGAGTGAGAGAGAGAGGGAGTGAGGGAGAGAGAGAGGGAGTGAGGGGGAGTGTATACTGGTTTCTAGTAAGAAACATTACATTTATCTAACAGTCCAAAATCCTCATACAATTGCGCTACGAAGAGTAATAGTTGTGTAACAAAACTTTCAGTTGGTACCCCTCGGTTCGTACGGAATAAAGATATTCATCGATACCTGATACCGGACATCTTTACTAAGGTCACGCGATATGGCCAAAAGCATAAATCTCTTCTCCAAGGACGGCCAAATATCGAAGCTAGCGAACAAGAACTACGGTACTCATGAAGAGGACCAAGCCCAGCCAACTTTCCTAAACTTCAATTTGAACTTTAGTAAACTAATAACAAGTAGACAAACCCTAAAGTAAACTAATTTTGTGAACCATATTTTTTAAATTGATAAATTTAAAGAAATTTCATGTCTATATTCGCAGCGTGCGTATTTCATAATTAAAATAGTAAATACCTAAAATTAACCCTTTTTGTATAACTAATGCTATAATTCACCTCAAATTATGTCAGTGAGTTGACCGTCAACGATCAAATGGTCGGATAATTCTCGGTCTTTTCTGCTTGGTTTTGAAATTTTAAAATCTGCGTTGACGATACAACTGGTTTATCCTCTCGCAGTAATCATACAAAAGTATATTGATTATTCACATGTGTGTACTTGTTGGAAAGAAAGTTCCTGAACTATGAAAGAAAAAAGCGAGACGGTACAAGATGATCTGGGAAGATCAAAAAGTTTGGTTAACCAAGCGAATCTAGACGGACCCAGTGACGGTTTAACAACTCTTTAAAGGAATTAAAGAAATAAGACAGGCATTGCCTTGCTATGCAGTATATAATGTTTGCACTTCAATCTAATAAGAGCAATAGAACAAATATATTTTTAAAAAACACATGTACAGGATATTGTAAATGCACAAATAACTGCTATCGAGATAATTTCATCAGAAAAATCTCAGTCCAAGTGGCTATAGGAAGATCCCTCTTGAATATCTGTAAAAGTGCGATTAAAAATAGCCACGAGGAGGTTTGAGTTAACGTAATTTCTAATTGCTAACGTTTTCTTTATTGCTTTTGATGGTTAAATGTTTCAAATTGTTTAAAATCCGTTATCAATTAAAGTTTTCTAGGTGGAAAAATATTAGATACGTGTCCGAGTATTCTTTCAAATGGGTGCTAGAATTGAAATTTTTTTACAAATATATTTTTAACCTTTGTTATGCATCTATTTCGGTGTTGTTATATATCATTTGATATGGCTGTTTACCTAGGATAATAAAATAATATTCAGGATCTTATTGAATGAACTTACACATATGAAAAGTTACAAAAACAAACAAAAAATGTTTTCAGTAAAGTAAGCAAAAAACAATTCGAATTAAATTTAAACACTGTTGAAAATAGTTAAATATGTATTTTTATATCAATAAAATAGATCAATGCAATTTTTTTTCGATGATGTTTATTGTTACGCTTAAAAATTCATAACTTACATGCATTTTATTCAAGTGCAATGTTTCTAAGACCGTTAAAAAGCTGGATTTCTCTTCTTTCAGACTATGTAATCAAGGTTTTCGTTTTATGTCACTGTAAGTTACAAAAATAACGATTAATTCAATAAAAACCCTTCAAACATTTTATTTCATTTAATATTTTTTAAATTATTTATGGAGCCCAGGATTGTGCCATAACTAGTAGTTTATAGAGGAATAAAACGTTATGAAGTTTAACGCAGATCTATTGAGTAGTTTAAAAGTTACCAACATTTTAGTGAAATTCCACAAAAAAATCTCAGGCATTTGGAAAGCAGAAACCTTAAAATTAGAGACAACTTTTTTTAGTAAAAATTTGTATTAAGGTGTTTTGGGTGAATAAAACGACTGTACACTTTTTTGTTTAAAAAAATATTTCCAACTAATTTCCTGAGTACGTCACAATTTATGTACCGTATGTCAGTCGCTCGCCCGGGGATACATTTTTTTTTCGCCTTTCATTAAAGTCAAATCTAAACTTTGATGACGTAAACTGAAAAAAAGAGGTTAAGCTTTCAAACAGTTATAATAACTATTCTTTTTATGTAAAGTATTGGTTGAGATAGAAAAAATCAGTTTGACGAGCGGGATTCGAACCCACGATCTTCGGTTAAATACGCCGCTGCTCGACCACATGAGCTATTGTGACTTCGATCCACTCGGACACTAAAAACCATCTTTTGAATTTTCCCTTCTTTTTGACATTTTTCTAATGTGTAATGTATTTGATTCTCGGCAACAAATGCAATGGCCACGAAGAGCTTTAGTGAAGATATACTTGATTTTGCTTATTAAATCCATTAGATTTCGTGTTTCGATGGACCAAATAACTTCTTTCAAGTAATTAATCTTTATTTAAGGTCTTGGTTGAGATAAAAAAAAAGTCAGTGTCACGAGCGGGATTCGAACCCACGACCTTCGGCTCAATACGCCGATGGCCTAACCATTTATGCTATCCTGACTTCGATCCTCTCGGACACCAACTCTCCATCTCAACCTACAACCGTTCGAATTTTCCCTCTTTTTGCCATTTTTTATCTCAACCAAGACCTTACATAAAAAGGATAATTAATTGAAAGAGGTAACCTGGTCAATTGGCCACTAAAACATAAATGGAGTTATAATAACATTAAATCGCTGGAGCGCCCGGGAAAAACGGTAGTAGTTGTCTGGGTACCCGGACACGTCGGGCTGGAGGGCAACTAACGTGCAGACGAGGCAGCGAAAGCTGGGACGTCTCGCCCTCCAGACCAAGCTACCGCGATCCGGCCCGGTGACGCTGTGCGAGCAGTAAAGAACGCTGTAGGAAAGCGTTGGCAGCGTCAGTGGGCCGGGTCGTCCTAGAAGCTCCTGCGAGTTAAGGGCACGACTGAACGATGGCCTCATGAGAATCTGAAACGAAATGAAAGGATCGTGTTAACTCGGTTGAGGATTGGCCATACCCGTCTGACACACGGACATCTGTTTCTGGGTCAAAACCCGCGCAGGTGTCCCGCTTGTAGAGAAAGGTTGCTCAGTGTGTCTCATCTTGTCGAGGAGGCCCCCTACAGGGAGCGAGTAGGCATGAACCCTGACATAAAAACGGTACTCGGGCGAACAAGTCAAATGTTGGATCCCCTATTCCACTTTTTAAGAGAAACTGGGGTGTTTCCTCACTTGTAAATAGTGTATAAAACGTGAATATCTGTGTAAATAAGTGTATCTGTGTTGTGTTTTATTGTGTCGTGTATTTATTTATAAGTAATTTATTTATTTGTTTGTTGTAAGTGGGTGATCTTTTAGACTGTAGGGCCGATGGCGGAATATTGAGTACCCCATCGGCCACAACAGTGCAGTTAGAGGGGGCTGAAATGACTTTATTGTTGGAAGCCCCGGGGGAAAAAAAAAACATTAAATCTGGATAAAATTCCAAGGTGTTACGAAAAATACCCCTGGTGAATCGAGCCAAAAAATTTATATTTTTTTATTCATATGAAAATTCTTATTTAACGGCTTTAAAAGAGTGCTCAAAATCCTATTTTCTTAAACGTAAATATTTTTTCACCTACTTTACTAGAAGCGCCTTTTGGTTTTTGTAACTTTTTATATGTGTAGTCTCATTTCGTACCATCATGCTTATTCTTTTCTTAATCTAATGTAAGTAAAGAAACAAATCATCTGATATAAAATAACCNTCCTGTAAACGTAAACAGAATATTTTATATAGATTTTTTTTAATGAAAACTTAAAATCCTGCATTATTTTCCGGACAACCCAATATATTGTATAGGGTGTTGTGTTTATATTAATTTATTGGATTGAATGTAATTTATTAGCGTAAAGTAAGGGGTTGTCTAACCCCGCACCGAGGAACATCGAGTACTGTGGGGTGAGTGTGTGACATCTGGAGTGTAAAATTAACTTATTAGCGAGAATTGAGTGGGTTCGACCGCGTCCCGAGGAATATCGAGTACAATGGGGGAGTGAATGTAACCAGACTGCTATGTTTGTATCGGGTGGTCATGTCAAAATACGTATTGTATTTTGTGTGTCTATTCCGTAGCTGACAACCTGAGTTAGAAATGAGAGGCTAGCATTTTAGGATATCGGCTTAGTTTGCATATAAAAGCGGAGTTAGTAACAGATCGAGACACTCAAATGGCTTCAGGCTGAAAAATACGCGTGAAAGACGAGAAAAAGAAACAAAAACACGCAGAGAGCAGGCGATGACCTGAGCTTTTTGTCGGCCCCTGAACTTCCTACATTATCATTAGGCCTAGACGAGAAGCTCGAAGACAAATTTTTAATTCAAATCGGTCATCCTATGTCCATAATTTGTAAGGTAATTAATAATTTAAACGCTTTGAATAATTTGATATCAATTCTGATAAAATATAAAAAATTTATTTTTAAATAAGCCGAAGTTTCAACAGCTTCTACACACTTCTCCCACTGTTGTGCGGAACATAACTACAACCTTCTTTCGCACAAATTAAGCGCCCTTGACGAAATAAATTCCTGAAAGGATAATTTCAGGATTCTCTTACTTCGCCGGACTCTTTTTAAAAAACCAAAATTGTTGTATTATCTAAAAAAAATTAATTTTTTCTGTGAAAAAGTGCTAATTGGACATACAGGCTAGTTGATATTTGTCAACTTTAAAAGGTCGATTATTGTGAAGAAATTGGCACACTTTTGCTCGAATAATTTTTCAACCTTTCTACCAGCCAATCAGATATGGATTGGCCAGTTTTTCATAATGATATTACGCAATTAAGTAATTAAACCTCATACGGTGTAGATTTTCAACCGCTTGATCCTTACAAAAAAATTCTGGACAATTTCAAGCTGTAAATATTAATCCAATACGTAGGGAAAGTTCGATCCTGACTCGTCCAAAAAATGAACTTCTCAAAAACCTTCACACGGCCTCCTGGATTCTTGAGATGTTGGCGTCTCTCTTGTTTCGATTAAGACCAAAATAGGGCCGAAACTGCCTAGTATATTAAACAACGCTCCCCTGGACAGGGGGCCCCTGGGTACTTAAGAACCGAAAATAGGTACCCGTAATTTATGGCGTACTCAGAACCCTTTGATATTACACAAGGTGTTTTAAATCCCGATTTATAAACCGAACAAGTTAAAAATAGATATTCAATATTGTTTGTATAAGTTGTTAAATTCCATGCGATGGAATTTCTTTTCTTATAATCGAACTCCTGGTTCTTAGCGTTCCCAATTGGTCGAAGGGGTGTGGATGTATCTGTCACACTTCAACGACCGACTGTGAAAATTATTTTGGCCGTCATTCAAATAAAAACAAAACAAAAACTTTGTTATTTAATATTAGAAATAAAATGTTAATAAGGTGGGTTTTTGGTACTTGGATTTTTTTTTAACTTGAAAAACTAAAAGTTCCATGCACAACTAACTACAATTTTCTGACAATAAAACATACATGAAAATGCCAAAGAACAAATTAATACACAAATATTTATAGATTTGAACGATTTTTTAAGCATTTCCAAAGAGTTTTTAATAATTATCGTTCAGAATTTAATACATTTTAGTAAATTGTACCGAGTAGGCAAGGTGAACTGCTCCGAAATTTATTTACAATAAAAAATAAATAAATAAAAATTCGAAAAACTAAAATTTAAAAAAAATCATTTCCGTGAATATTTTTATGGGATTTCTATTTTCTTATTTCATTTATGGATTAATTTGTTCGAGATGTTTTACAACTATTACTTTTGGTAATAAAAACTATAAAAATATTTATGGATGGGAGTGATTTTTTAAGTATTTTCAAAGGGTTTTTAATAATTATTGTTCAGAATTTAATACATTTTAGTACATTGTACTGAGTACGATAGGTGAACTGCTTCAAAATTTATTTACAATAAAAAAAAATAAATAAATAAAGATCGGAAAAGCTAAAAAAATCAGTTCCGTGAATATTTTTATGGGATTTCTATTTTCTTATTTCATTTTTGGATTAATTTGTTCTAGATGTTTTACAACTACTACTTTTTACTAATAAAAACTATAAAAATATTTATGGATGGGAGTGATTTTTTAAGCATTTCCAAAGGGTTTTTAATAATTATTGTTCAGAATTTAATACATTTTAGTAAATTGTACTGAGTAGGCTAGGTGAACTGCTTCAAAATTTATTTACAATAAAAAATAAATAAATAAAAATTCGAAAAACTAAAATTTAAAAAAATCATTTCCGTGAATATTTTTATGGGATTTCTATTTTCTTATTTCATTTTTGGATTAATTTGTTCTAGATATCTTACAACTATTACTTTTGGTAATAAAAACTATAAAAATATTTATGGATGGGAGTGATTTTTTAAGCATTTCCAAAGGGTTTTTAATAATTATTATTCAGAATTTAATACATTTTAGTACATTGTACTGAGTAGGATAGGTGAACTGCTTCAAAATTTATTTACAATAAAAAAAATAAACAAATAAATAAAGATCGGAAAAGCTAAAAAAAATCATTTCCGTGAATATTTTTATGGGATTTCTATTTTCTTATTTCATTTCTGGATATGTTCTAGATGTTTTACAACTACTACTTTTTAATAATAACAACTATAAAAATATTTATGGATGGGAGTAATTTTTTAAGCATTTCCAAATAGTTTTTAATAATTATTGTTCAGAATTTAATACATTTTAGTAAATTCTACTGAGTAGGCTAGGTGAACTGCTTCAACATTTATTTACAATAAAAAAATAATAAATAAATAAATAAAGATCGGAAAAGCTTAAAAAAAATCATTTCCGTGAATATTTTTATGGGATTTCTATTTTCTTATTTCATTTTTGGATTAATTTGTTCTAGATGTTTGACAACTACTTTTTAGTAATAAAAACTATAAAAATATTTATGGATTTGAGTTATTTTTTATGCATTTTCAACGGTTTTTTAAAAAATTATTGTTCATAAGTTTATATCTTTTAGTACATTCTACTGAGTAGACTTGGTGGAGTGCTTAAAAATTTATTTATATTAAAATAAATAAAGATTAGAAAAGCTAAAAAAATCATTTCCATAAACATTTTATGATATTTCTATTTTCTTATTTCATTTATGAATCAATTTGTTCTAGATTTTTTACTATTACTACTTTTACTATTGAAATTCTATCAAAGTATTTATGGATTTGTAGGATCTATTAAGCTTTTCCAACGGCTTTTTAGTTTTTATTATTATTATAATTTTAGAAATTCAATTGTACTGAGGATAGCATAGTAAGTGAGGTGGAGTGCTTCAATCTTGATTTCTATTAAGCTTAAAAAACTGTTCAAACCCATTTTCCATTTAAATTGATTTTTCTTCCTGGAATTTGGAATTTTAGAAGAGGCCAGAAGGAAACCCCTTATAGACTTTTCGGCAGTACAAAATAAATGAAAATATTAAAGAAGAAATTAAGCCACAGGCGAAGTAAAAAAAGAAAAATACTATAAAAATATTTATGGATTTGTATGAGTTTTTAAAGGTTTTCCAGTGGTTTTTTAATATTAATTTTATTTTAAATGCATTTCGTGGCTCTCCATTTTTACAAAACATTAACGTTTTTGTCGTCGTGTGTTTTGAACATTTAAATATTTGCTGTGAAATTTTAAGAAACAATACGAAAGTCTTCCAAGGGATCCAAAAACCTTTAAGAGATTTTTTTGCAATCTGCAAAATTTTCCTGGCTGTAATAACTAGAACTTTCGTCCTTATGGATAATATTATAGTATTACATCTTATTCTCCAGAGAAGGAGTAGTTATTTCCTATTGGTCGGGAATTTTAGAAAAGGCCAGAAGGTGGCTTCCAGTTTTCTTCTCTCCTGCATCGTGAGTCACACCCCTTCTCGATTTCTCCCTTGGGATATCTCAACCTTTGATCACTCATTGCTCCAAAAACACCCTCGCCATCCCCCCGGCTTCTATGTGCTCACCCCGTTTCTATTTTCATTATTATTCCACCCGCTTCCCCTGTGGAACTTGTCATCAGGGGAATAACGACGCCCGATAACGAATCAACAATTGGCCATGGGACACACATATATTGCTTATTTTATTCTTCGAATTATAACACCCCTCGGTGAGAGCTATCCGATTAGGTTTTTTTTGTTCTAATCATTTACTTTTATGCACAAAATCCATATTGGTTTGAGACGCTTAATCGTTGTACTTTTATTGCATTGAGGTATTTTTTCAAGTCTGACCGATAAGATTGCAAAATGAACCTGGATTATCGGAGAGGATCTTTTGTTCTTATTGTTCGGAACGGTGCTTCGTGAAGCCCATTCGTAAAAATAGTGCGTGCTGACCGAACTGATAATATCAGAAGTGGGTGGGAAAAGGTTAGAGGTCGAAATAAAACACGAAAGACACCTGTACCTCTTTTCAAAATGATGTCTACGATTCGGCGACACTTCCACAGCTTCATAACTTTTTCTGCAGACATCTCAGACGAAAACATTTACTTACAAATCATACGATATTTTCCCTTTTATCTAGTGAATTGGCAGGATTTGCTCCATTAAATTTCAAACGAGTTTTTTTTTGTTTATGTTTTACCTTCAAAATAAGGCGAACATACTCTCACATTATATTCTAGAAAAAACGTTAATCAATGAACTAAAAATAAATCACTTAGTTTTCATTCACATTTAAGATAAATAAGTACTAACATAAGCCATTTATCAGTTTGCTGAAAGTACTGAAATTATTTTGCAAATTCAAGCGGCAAAGCGAACCAAGTATATAAATTCCTCCTCAGGGATTAATATCAAGTCCAAATGAAAAAAATTAAGTTAATTAAAGAGAAAACGATTTAATTCATTTGAAAATAAAAGTGTTGAACTGTTTATGAGATTATAATAGTAACCTGGCTCCTAGATGAAATTAACGTGGTAGCGAAAGTTTTTTCTGGCCAAATAATGCATTCGTTTGATTTTGTTTTATTTTTGTAATAAACTACGACCGTTTTTGCACAGAATGAATCTGGTCTCTCGAGATTCCATGCTTTAGAAATGGTTGAAATAATTTTTTGAAAATACCGAATCAAGTGTTCTCATGTAGCCCTGAACTCGCTATCCCTTTTTTAAAGGCTCTCGTCTTTTATATATATTCTAAGTAAAAAATATTCTAAATGGGAACATCGTACAATAACTTTCTACTGGAAGAGGAATCGACCTGTATTTATGGGGTAAATTAACCAGAACCTGGGAAAATTCTAACTCCATCAGGAAATCGCTTTTCCCAAAAAGTTCTTCGCCGTTCGGTACAATTTTTTCCAAAACAGTTCATCGTATTTTTGTATATTAAACTAAAACCTTTTTGGTACAGAATGAAATTGTTTTTATTGCGTTAATTGAGCAGCAAATAGAACAATTTTATATCATCAGAAAATCGCTTTTCCCGAAAAGATCATCCCCCTTCTATACATTTTTCTACAAAACAGCTCATCATATTTTCTTTTACAGCAGATTGAAACCGGTCCCATTAGATTTCTAGTTTTGGAAGTGGTTCAAAATATTTTTTTGAAAAGTTCGTTTGAAGTGTTCCGATTTATCTTGCCTTGAACTTACAACTCGCCATCCCTTTTTTGAAGACTCTTTTCTTTTATATATGTTCTAAGTCCAAAATATTCCAAATTGAAACATCATCTAATAACTTGCTACTGGTAGAGGTGTAAACTGAGCAGAAACTAAAAGAATTCCAACCCGATCAGAAACTAGAACTAGCTTTACCAACTCTTGTTGGCAGTAGCAACTAGCAAATTTGCTTTCTTCTTCAAGATCATACCTTCATCTAAAGTGTTCGTAAATTCTATGCTGAAATAATGACCGAGGGAAATACCAAAATAGGTTGAAATATTTTATTTTTTGCAAGATGTAAAGTTGATATTTGTTTTTTTCACCTCGAAAACTCTCTAAAAACATTTTCGAGAGAATCAAAATATAATTTTCGCTGTCCAAATGTCTGAGATATTTTGTACAAAATCATAAAAATTGTGATAACTTTGACACGAGGGGGCGTAGGTGGCCGCGACGGTTTAGGCGTTGACACAGCGCTCATCACTGCAAGGTAAAGGTCCCGGGTTCGAATCCAGCGGCCCTGCATTCCAACCCGACATACTTAAACATGGGCTTTTTTTCAAAAAGCACCATTTTTTCAAGATATGTCGGTACCCCGAGGGTTGATATAACCTCGGCCGTTGCGAACCCTCGTTAAAAAAAACTCGATCAGAAACTTAACTTTAACTTTATATATTACATCGATATATATAATTATATATAAACGATCAGAATAAGTTGAATTTGAAAAGAAATAGAAAAAGAATCAATTCCTTCAAGTTTTCCAGAAAATCGTTCTTCTTTCTTCTTTATCAAGACTTTGAAACTATTTCTAATGATTTAAACGGTTAGAAATTTAACCGTTTTAAGCTTAACGTTCATTAAACTTGTTCAGTAAGAGACAAGTGCTTGAAAAGTAGAAGTTTTGAAACATGAAATACCGTAAGGAAAACTACTTCACAAATATTATAACATCGACTCTTTTATGTGGTTTTACGATTTTTAAACACGAAAATCAGCACTACAAAACCACAATTTTTTTCAGCCAAGATTTATGTTGAAGTGTAACCAAAAAAAACATGTTTTTAGCAAAGCAAGATAATTTAGATATACAATTCGTAGATTGTTCTTATTGGCAAGAGAGGTTAAAAAAGGCAGTTGTCTCGTGTCTTTTTTTCGTTAACCATTTAATGTACAAAAGCATGTGTTATCGTAGTTTTCATAAGTTTTTTCGATGGAACTTATAGATTTTTTCCGCCAAATTACCCTTTTATAACATCAAATTAAACCATCCTTTAAAAAAATTAGACAAGAAAAATGGTTAATTTGAAGGTAAGAAAGGTTAATTTGGTTATTTAGAAGGTTAATTTTCAATTATAGACAATATTTTCTTCTTTATTTTTTCATTAGTATACAGGAATTTTACGAAAAGTTAATTTGAAATCAAAGACAGACAGAGTTAATTTGAAATTAAAAAATGTTAACTTGATTTTAAAAAACAAAGAACAATATTATATTTTTTAAAAACTCAACTTAATAGAAGAATCCTTTATTTTTTCTCCAAATATGCAGGACTTTTCATCAGGAATTTTCCGAAAGGGTTAATTTTTTGAAGCTAAAAAGGGTTCATTTAAAATTAATTATTTTTAAAAATCTATAAACTCAAATTAATATAGGAATTATTTGTTTTTACATCACTTTATCTCAAATTAAAGAAAAAAACCTTTTATTTTGGTATTTAATTTATATCCTTTTAAATGTATAATTTCTATTAATTTTAATATGGTTCTCTAAAAGCCCAATTCTTTTAAATTTGAAAAAAATTTGCAAATTACAGTACTTTTACTTTACAAGCTTAAATGCTATAACCATCTCCTAATTTTTGTTTGTCAATGCTTTAAGAAAGGGGTTAATTTGAAATGAAAAAAGGTTAAAATTGAAGTTAAAAGTGGTTAGTTTGACGGGGAAAACCTATATTTATTTCCTGTGTGTATTTTTAACATGAGAAAAATTTAAAGTAACAGTTGTAAGGTAGTATTGTAAGTATTGTATTGTAAGTAAGGTAGTCTACGTAGTCCGGGACTTTTAATTATCTAAGTATATTTTAAGGGAGTAAAATTAATTTGTCTTAGGTTGTAAGATTTATATAACAAATTTCTCATTACACAATTTATAATCTTTTAATTTTTAGGGTGGATCTGTATAATTTTGGACGAATTCGTCTTTCGTAATAATATTATTTAGACTCATCTTTACTTAAAAATTTAAATTTTTTAGGTGGATCTGTATTATTTTGGACGAATACTTCTTTCCTAATAAAATTCTTTAGACTCTTCTTTACTTAACAATTTAAATTTAAATCTGGAAAAATGCTGTTTTATCGTTCGTATTAAATACCAAATTGATTATTGTAATTATAACATTTATGGCATTGTCTAAATTTTCTTCTCATTTTTTTATCGTTACTCTAAAGATTTCAGTATTTTCTCTTTTAAATTAAATATAATAATAAAATAATAATATTCTTTGGACTCTTCTTTCCTTAAATATTTACATTTTTTACGTGGATCTGAATAATTTTGGACGAATACTTCTTTCCTAATAATATTCTTTGGCCTCTTCTTTATTTAACAACTGAAATTTTTTAGGTGGTTCTGTATAATTGTGGACGAATACTTATTTCCTAATAATATTCTTTGAAATCTTCTCTACTTAACAATTCAAAATTTTTAGGTTGATCCGTATAATTTGGGACGAATACTTCTTTCCTAATAATATTCTTTGGACTCTTCTTTACTTAACAATTTATATTTTTTAGGTGGATCTGAATTATTTTGGACGAACACTTATTTCCTAATAATATTCGTTAGATTCTTCTTTACTTAAAAATTTAAATTTTTTAGGTGGATCTGTATAATTTTGGACGAATACTTATTTTCTAATAATATTCTTTAGATTTATCTTTACTTAAAAATTTGAATTTTTTAGGAGGATCTGTATTATTTTGGACGAATACGTCTTTCCTAATAATATTCTTTGGACTCTTCTTTCCTTAACAATTGAAATTTAAATCTGAAAAAATGCTGTTTTATCGTTCGTACTAAATACCAAATTGTTTATTGTAATTATAACATTTTTGGCATTGTCTATTGTCCCTCTATTTTGGTACCCATACAATATCATATAAATATCTAAGATTTAAAAAGGTTCAAAATAAATTGTTCTAAGTAAATATTAATTACGCCTAGTTGAAAACTGACCTCAATTTAAATTCAATTAAAACACGCAGATTACTTTATTACGTATTAATTTTATTAGAAGTTATTGATAATTTTTGTGCTCCTTCTGTGAAAACTAGAACATACAGGACTTTTTTTTATTGAATCTTACAACCAAAAATATGGACAAAATACTCGTCTTGTTAGACTAATGAACAAGGCCAATAAATCATCTCAAATTAATTTGTAATTTTTCATTTAATAATTTAGCTAAACAACCTTCATTCTATTAATTAATTACTTATGTTCAAGTAATCAATCCTTTTGATTTTTTTTTGTATAGCGGGAATAAATTAATAGTTTAATTTTTTTACTTACTTAATTAACATATTTTAGTTTGTAATTATTTTTTTAAGGTATTAATCTTAAATATTTTATAACAATTTAACTTCTTGTTTTTACAGTTTATATACAATAAATTTGCTGTTTTTATTTATTTTTTTATATATTTATTTTTAATATTTAATTTTATTTACTTTATATGCAGCTTTATTTTTGGAGACTCTTTTTTTTAGATTTAATGTAGCTGAAGCAATATGCAGCAAAATTGAACATAAGAACTTTTAAGTTCTTTTTTTATGTCCCGTTGAAGACTTTAATGTGCAAGATATCGCAAAAAATCCATAAGTTTGAAATCTTATTTAACATATTTTGTTTACTTGTTAAGCACCTATCGATCGCACCCAACGCATAATGCAGTATGTGTTATGTAATTTATGAAAATTTCGTTTGATTTTGAATCAAAGAAATCACTTCGTTCATATTCCGATGGTAAGAGATTAAGGGACAGCTCCACCGATGGTATTCTTCTCACGGATATTTACGCACTGAGATGAAGCATTAGCAAGTTTAAGGTTCTTAGTTGTAGAGATTAAAATTAAATTTCTTTTTGGGGTACTTTCAGAATCAATCAAAACCGACTGAGTTTTAAAGTAAAAAGAAAGTTTTTGAGATAATGAAGGTTGAAGTGGTCATTTTTATATGAAGTCATGTCAGAGGATGTGGAGTAAAGAAGGGACATTGGACCAAGGAGGTCTTCATCACCCTGCTGAAGAGTTGCCACTTCCAGATGCACTCGTCGATTAAAACAAAGCTAAAAGAAAGGAGATAAAGATTAATTTTGAGTTAATCGAGGGTCGGTCTAGCATGAAATCATTACCCGATCCCTCGACGACCATGCCTCTTAGTTCTTTAATCATGGTAAACAATTTTAAAGGGGGGGGGGGAGAAAATCGAAGGAATTCTTAAGGACGGAGTGCTGAAGAACTCTGCCCGAGAGTCGGCGGTTCTGGAGGCCCTGTCAGTTGTTTACCGCGTCTGACATTTCGGCCTGTCAACAGCGGCCCATGTTTCGAGCCTGTCAGTGTAAAGTTCAATTTTCAATTTGTACTTACAGTCGTTCGGCGTGCTGCGGCAGATTCCTCGGGACCTGGGTCAAGGCGCGTCTCGAGCAGTCGACAGCTAGGCCGACGCACGTGCACGACCAGGGGCAGTTGTTGAGAGCGATGCCGCCCCCGAGAGGTCCCTTGGCCGGGATCGGATGGCCCCCGATCCTGCTTCCGATGACGTCCTTGTTCCCCGAGACTCCGGAAAGTACGACGACGCACAAAAACACAGAGATTTTCATCTCGGAGGACGATTTGAACCACATTCCCTCACCGAATGACCTCCGGGAGTTATTTGAAAATCATACTTCCAAAGTCACGACTTGATTTTTTTTTAATATATTTATCTTTAATTTTTTTTCTCAAGTGTTACTCGAGAGTGGCTGCGTGCCTGAGCTGCGAAGTTAGACCGACGAGCGTACTCGAGAGACTGGCCGTTTCTCTGAAAGGCGCCCTCCAATAGTTACACGATAGGACGACAGGCACCGCTAAGCGGCGAACTCTATCCTACCGACAGCTTCACCCCTCTCTCATTCTTCATTCTTCGTTCTTCACAGCCCTTCGTCAAATGACACCGCGCAACGTGACCCCAGCCAAACAGAGGGATAATCGCAAAATGACAGAATTACTCGTTAATTCCACCTTTTATCACTATCCAGACTTACGCATATGAAGAGCGCGTCTTCTTTATTTAAAAGGTGCGGACAGAAAACTCTTCTCCGTTTATAGTTAAAACTTGACATTTTGAAAATAGCTGAACGCGGGATAAATCACTAAGCCCTTGCCAAAATGTTCAAACACCCAACATCTAACCCCTAACCGACTTGTGTTTACTGACTTCTCTAAAACGGAGAAACTCGTGGTATTTATGATCCTCAAAATGAATGTGAATTCTTGATAAAATTACCAACGGAGTCTAACATTAATTCCGCATAATTATCAATTGCCATATCAAATGCGTCGATTTACGACGATGCGTAAGAGCTGTCTCACAAAATTTAACAAAATTAATTGCAATAATTTTCGAAATTCTATCAAAAATACAACTCCTTAAGCTCAATACAAAAAAAATGAAAATGACATAATGAAAAAGTAGATGGTTTGGCCAAATTAGCTTCAATTAGAAGGAAGGGATCAACGTTTCTACTAATTTATACGGAATTAATATCCAATTCTTAATCAAATTCAGAAATGTCAGTAGAAATAAAAACTTTTACATTTATTAGTTCTAACAACTGAAAAAAAATCGAGCCAAAAGTTTAAATTAATCTGTTCAAAAATCGACAAGTTAGCAAAGACCATATCTGCATATCTCTCTCCCTCTCCCTCTATCTCTCCCTCTCCCTCTCCCTCTCCCTCTCTCNCTCACTCTCTCTCTCTCTCTCTCACTTTCGCTATCTCTTTTCACACCCACATACTCTCTCTCTCTCTCTCTCACTCTCTCTCTCTCTCTCTCCTCTCTTATTCTGCCTCACTTTCTTCTCTAACTCTTTCTATCACTTTCTGGCTCTGATTCTGCCTTGTTCAAACCTTTACAAATTTTTCAATCTTTCTCTCTACCTTCTCGCTCTCATCGCTTTCACTTTCTTTCTCTCTCTCTTCACTCCCCTCTCAGTCTCTCACTCTTTTCCATCTTCTTTCTCTTTTTATCTGTCACTCGCTCACTCTCTTTCCCTCTCATCCCTCAATCTTTTTCACTCTCTTACTATCTTTTTTCCCCTGGCTCTCTCTCTCACTCTCTCTCTCTCTTTTTCTCTCTTGCTCTTTCTTTCTTTCTCTCACTATTGGGAGTGATTCGTCTCAAGCACCCTTGAGCTCTCAAGGATTTTATCCAAAATAAAGTTATTACGACCGTTAGAAAGCCTAATCTGTCTTCTTTAAAAGCATGTCAACAAGGTTTCGATGTTCAAAAAATGTTTTTTTAGGGGTTTTGTGGGGTACGAAAGATGAATACCAAATATGTTTGTTGCTGATAATTTTTTTTTACCTGCTTTCCTATGCCCCTCTGCCATTACATAATTGCATTTGGCCCTAGAAATAAAAGACGCTACCAATAGAGTAAAGTTGAATAAAATATATTTAACAAATATATTAAAAAATTAGATTCGTGTTGAGCGCTCTTTAGCACCCTTGAATACAAATTTTCGTATCAATAAAAAAATGGAAATGTTCTCGTCGATATCTGGTGTTCCACTTAAAACTTCATAACTTCTCTGGATTTTATCCAAATTCAAGGTGATTATAAACGTTAGAAAGAAGGATCTTATTACTTTCAGCTTATGTTAACAAGGTTGAGATTTTATGTCATTATAAGTGAGAAAAATAAGGATAAAATCAACAAAAACTTCTTCAATAAATTATTTTTTGTCTCCGGTCCTTGTTTATTGACAGGCCTCTGATTGATGATATTACGTGTAGTTTATAAAATTCTAAAACTCTATCCAGTTTCCAGTGGACTCATTTCAAAGCTATCACAATTTTTGTGATTTGTTAAAAAAAAATCGGATCATTTGGAAGACGAAAATTTTTAGGGGAAAAAATATTGTTTCATTTTCTCGAAAATTGTTTTTAGGGTTTTTTGGAGTGCGAAAAAAGAATATCGCTTTTATTTATTCCTAAAAACATATGTTAACCGTATTTTTATGCCTACAAGGCAAAAATGACTTTTTTTTATTGCATGAAAATTCATGTTTAAAGGTTTTAAAAGGTTCTTAAAATCCATTAAATTATTTTAAAAAAGTTTCTTGGCTTACTTTACTGGTAGCATCTTTTATACCTTATAGGTGCCAAATTCATTGTTGAAGTAATGACCGAGGGACTTAGCAAATTAGGTTGAAATGTTTTCTAGCGAGAAATAAAGTTAATATTCGTTTATCTCACCTCGAAAAACCTCTACAAACATTTTCGAGAGAATCAAAATATAATTTTCGCCGTCCAAATGTCTGAGATATTTTGTTGAAAATCACAAAAATGTTGATAACTTTGAAACTACTTGGATTTAAAGAATTCCTCAACCTGTACCTGTTTTTTAAGAGAGTTTGTTTATTTACAGCAATCTTCCCGTTTAGAAGTAACTTTAAAATAAATAAACTGTCTTTTAATAAAGCCTTCGAAGAGAGGTAAAATCTAAACTTCATTGGTTGAACTGCGATGGCATCCAAAGAAATCTGGTCAGTATGTGTATTTCGATTGTTCTTCGATATGGTTGACATGCTATTCTTTTTCAAAATTGGCTGGCTTTTCCAGCTAACTGCTTGGTTTGTGTTTTACCTGTTAGGACAGAAACAGGCAAAATCATGGAAAAACAAAATATGAGGGGGTGTTCCTCAGGGCTCCGTTCTTGGCTTCATTTGGCACGTTTAAAAGTCCTTTCTATTCTAAAAAAATAATATCCGAAAGTAAAAAATGTATCAATTTGTACTGGAGATGTTGAAGTTTTCCTTCAGAATTCAATTATTTCAATTTATCGTTGTTTAAAGTTAAGTTTACACACATATCGAGACCTCAAAGAAAACTTCAATATCTCCAGTACGAACCGATGAATTTTTGAGGATAAATGTTTTCACTTTTTTCAAAAGTACTTTCAATTCTAAAAAATGATAACAGAAAGTCAAAAATTCATCGATTCGTTCTCACATTTCAAAAGTCTTCACGTTTAGAAGTTACTTTAAAAGAAAAAAATAAGTCATTTATTAAAGTCTTTCGAAGCGAAGTAAAATCTAATCTTCAATGGTTCAGTTGATGACGTACTAAAGGCTGTTGACGGTGGCACGGTCATTGGTCACTGTGTGCTTTTCAATTTTACTTCGGTACGATTGGCCAGCCTATTGAAAAAATAGAGATAAGCCTATGGAGACTTCCTTGGGAGACTCCCGATTTTACTGAAATATAAGACGATGCCAGTGAGGTACGATTGCAGGTTATTGTAAAAGGTACTGGGAATGATCTTGAGTTTCCATTCTAAACCCATGTGCCATACCGGTCGAAAGCCTGGGTAAAATCTAAACTTCATTGGTTGAACTGAGTGATGGCGTCAGAAGAAGTGTGGTCAGTATGTGCATTTTGATTGTTCTACGATATGGTTGAAATGCTATTCTTTTTCAATATTGGTTGGCTTTTCTAGGTAATCGCTTGGTTTCTGTTTTACCTGTTAGGACAGGAACAGGCAATCATGGGAAAACAAAATGTGAGGGGTGTTCCTCAGGGCTCCATTCTTGGCTTCATTTGGCCCATCTGAAAGTCCTTTCTAGTCTAAAAATATTAGAATATCCGAAGTAAAAATTGTACCAATTTGTACTGGAGATATTGAAGTTTTCCTCCGGAATTCAATTATTTCAAATTATCGTTTTTTAAAGTTAGATTTACAAAAATGTACATACATTGAATTTCCATATTTTATTCAATTAATCAGTTGCGGGATAAATTGAAAATATCGAGACCTCAAAGAAAACTTCAATATCTCCAGTACGAACCGATGAATTTTTGAAGTTGAATGTTTTCACTTATTTCAAAAGTACTTTTCAATCTAAAAAATGATATCACAAAGTCAAAAGTTCATCCATTCGTTCTGGAGATATTGAAGTTTTCCTTAAGGACTCGATATTTTCAATTTATCGTGTAACCGATTGTGTTTGTTTAAAGTTAGATTTGAACATTCTAAAATTTAAAAATTAAGTTGCCCCGTTAACCCAACCTGTTGATCAACTTTTGAATTCAAAGGTAATTCTCTATTTATTCATTCATGTTCGAAGTCCTTTCCATTATAAAATATATATATACATATATATACCAAAAAGTAAAAATCAATTATCGATTTGTTCTAGAGATGACGATGTTTTCCTTCAGAACTCGATACTTTCAATTTATCTTGAAACTGTTTTTGTTTAAAGTTAGTTTTAATAATTTAAAAATTCCGTGGGCCCGTTAAGCCGACCCCCTGATCAACGTTTTTATCCAAAAGTAATGCTCTATTTTTCCACTCATGTTAAAAATCCTTTCCATTCTAAAAAAAGGTACCAAAAAGTACAAAATAAAATGATCGATTTGTTCTAAAGATATTGATGTTTTCCTTCGGAATTCGATAATTGAAATTTCTTTTTGTTTTAATTTAGGTTTAAAAATAAACATCTTAATATTTTATTCATTTAATTTTAAAGTAACGAGACAAAAAATGAAATTATCGAGTTCTGAAGGAAAACTTCGATATATTCAGAACGAATCAGAGAATATTTGAGGATAAATTTTGTCAGACATTTTAAAAGTCCTGTTCAACCATAAAATATTATACCAGAGTCATCAATTTGTTCTGGAGACCATGATACCAAAAAGTTAAAAATTCATCGATTCGTTCTGGAGATATTGAAGTTTTCCTTCAGGACTCAATAATTTTAATTTATCGTGTTAACTGATGGTTGTTGTTTAAAGTTAAATAGGTTTGAAAAAATCAACACAAATTAAATTTTCATATGTGTGGTGATTAGATACAAGACAGAAGACAAACACTTTGAGCCCTGAAGATGATCTCATTAAAGATCGAAACGTTGTCACGATAAAGAAAATGTTTTTCTGAAACCTACATCACACCAGACCGCATCTCACGATTTCTGAATAATTAAATTTTCATATTTTATTCAAATTTCCAATTTTCTTCATTTTTAACCAGTTACATGTTGAATATAAAATTTTGTGTTCTTAAGGAAAACTTCAACGCCTCCAGACCGAATCGATGCGTTTTGTAGTTTCTTGTTTTTTTTTTTTTTTTTTTTTTTTTTTTGGAGGAGATACGAGATGTCTTGAGGGACCTTCAAAAAAGCGATAGCGTAATTTCAACGAGGATATGGAAATGTTATCTTTTGCCAGCAAAATCGCAAAATCCGAAATACTAGAAGGTTTCNTGTTCTTAAGGAAAACTTCAACGCCTCCAGACCGAATGAAATAATGGCGAAGAATCTTGTTTTTTTTTTTTTTTTTTTTTTTTTTTTGGAGGAGATGCGGGATCATTTGAGGGACCTTCAAAAAAGCGATAGCGTAATTTCAACGAGGATATGGAAATGTTATCTTTTGCCAGCAAAATCGCAAAATCCGAAATACTAGAAGGTTTCGGGTATTTAAAAAAAAACAAAATGAGAGGTGTACTCTGAACTTACAATTTTCAACCGTGTCGTTCTCATTTTGTCCAGGTGTCTTCATTGCAGAAATGTCAATTTGAGACAATTCCTAGACGGAGCCCAGGCTTTCGACCCGGTATGGCACATGGGTTTACAATGGAAACTCAAGATCAAGATCAGACCAGTACCTTTTACTATATCCTGCAATCCTACCTCACTGGCATCGTCTTATATTCCAGTAAAATCGGGAGTCTCTCAAGGAAGTCTCCTTAGCCTTATCTCTTTTTTTCAATAGGCTGGCCAACCGTACCGAAGTAAAATAGAAAAGCACACAGTGACCAATGACCGTGCCACTGTCAACAGCCTTTCGTACGTCGTCAACTTAACCAATGAAGATTAGATTTTACTTCTCTTCGCAAGGCTTTAATAAAAAAGTTATTTTTTCTTTTAAAGTAACTTCTAAACGTGAAGACTTTTGGAATGTGTGAACGAATCGATGAATTTTCAACTTTCTGGTATCATTTTTTAGAATTGAAAGTACTTTTGAAATAAGTGAAAACATTTATCCTCAAAAATTCATCGGTTCGTACTGGAGATATTGAAGTTTTCTTTGAGGTCTCGATATTTATGTAAACTTAACTTTAAACAACGATAAATTGAAATAATTGAATTCTGAAAGAAAACTTCAACATCTCCAGTACAAATTGATACATTTTTTACTTTCGGATATTATTTTTTTAGACTGGAAAGGACTTTTAAACGTGCCAAATGAAGCCAAGAACGGAGCCCTGAGGAACACCCCCTCATATTTTGTTTTTCCATGATTTTGCCTGTTTCTGTCCTAACAGGTAAAACACAAACCAAGCAGTTAGCTGGAAAAGCCAGCCAATTTTGAAAAAGTATAGCATGTCAACCATATCGAAGAACAATCGAAATGCACATACTGACCACATTTCTTTGGATGCCATCGCAGTTCAACCAATGAAGTTTAGATTTTACTTCTCTTCGAAGGCTTTATTAAAACACAATTTATTTAGTTATTTTAAAGTTACTTCTAAACGGAAAGAAACTGATAAATGAACGAACTCTTTTAAAAAAACAGGCACAGGTTGGGGAATTTTAATTTTTTTTCCATTTGTAAGTATGTCGGGTTCGAATGCAGGGCCGCTGGATTCGAACCCGGGACCTTTACCTTACAGTGATGAGCGCTGTCTCAACGCCTAAACCGTTACGGCCACCGACGCTCCATCGTTTCAAAGTTATCACCATTTTTATGATTTTCTACAAAATATCTCAGACATTTGGACAGCGAAAATTATATTTTGATTCTCTCGAAAATGTTTTTTGAGGTTTTTCGAGGTGAGAAAAACGAATATCAACTTTACATCATGCTAAATAAATATTTCAACCTATTTTGATATTTCCCTCGGTCATTATTTCAACATAGAATTTGCGAACACTTTGGATGATGAGGTATGATCTTGAAGAAGAAAGCAAATTTAGTTGCTATTGCCAACAAGTTTGTAAAGGAGTTGGCAGTAGGAAACTAAATTTACTTTCTTCTTCAAGGCCATATAGACTTGATCCAGAAAAGTGTGCGTAAGTGAAAAACTGGTCGATACTTCTAATACTTGGCACCTGGGTATAAAAGACGCTACCTGAAAAGTAAGCAAAGAGACATTTTTGTTTGAAAAAAAAAATCTAATTCATTTTAAGCACGAGCCGGAGATAAGAGATTCATGTATTTAATGAGTTTTTGTTGATTTCGTCCTTATTTTTCCCACTTATAATGACAAAACCAAAACCTAGTTGAAATAAGCTGAAAGTATTAAGATTGTCCTTTTCAAATAACATTGAATTTGGTTTACATCCGGAGAAATTATGAATTTTTAAGTAGAACACCAGACATCGAGTAAAAAAACAAAAATTGTCCCGGTGAATCCAGTCAAAAATTTTCATTTTTTAGTGACACGAAAATTCGTATTTAAGGGTTTTTAAAGGTGCTCAAAACAAATCGAAATTGTTTTTATTTATTTATTTTTTTATATCTTACCCTATTGGTAAATGCTTTCATATCAAGTTGCTAAATACAATTTTTATGTAATAACCCCCCCCCCCAAAAAAAAAAATCTAAAATAAATTTTTGTGGTAATAAAAAAACCATTACCTAAAAAGGGTACTTAAAAAATAATTTTTTAAAACCTACTTTACTGAATGCGGGTTTTCATTTTTTCTAATTTTTCTCCAGCTGATGTCGTTTAATAGAAATGATCAACTGTATTGAACTATCTGTTTATAAAGATCTCATTAATACTAATAATAATTAAATAATAATATTTAAAGTTTGAGATTAAGAAAATTAATTTTTTATTTTTGAAAAAACGAATATCAACTTTATTTTTAAAATATATATATATTTTTGTAAAACCTATTTTGCAATGTCCCTCCAATCTAAAATATAATTAAATTTTAAAAAAATATTTTGCCGTAGACCGACGGATGTTGCAAAATATTTATGTATACATATTGTTTATATACATAGTAATTAAGGTTTTTAGTTGAGATAAAAAATCAATGGCACGAGCGGGATTCGAACCCACGATCTTCGGCTAGATACGCCGCTGCTCTACCACTTGAGCTATCGTGACCTCGATCCACTCGGACACCAACTTCCCATCTCAACCCCACCTTTTGAATTTTCCCTCCTTATTGCCATTTTTCAATCAGCGGCGTATCAAGCCGAAGATCGTGGGTTCGAATCCCGCTCGTGCCATTGACTTTTTTATCTAAACTAAAAACCTTAATTAATTGTAATGTATTAATTGGTCAAGCGGACCACGAAATTAGTGAATATATACATAGTATTTAAATTATGCATTTTTAAGAAGTATTTTACGCAATTAGATTAGGGGAGTTGTAATCACTGTTTTTGTCCAAAAACTCACAAATGACGGAATTTGAATTGAATTTGTTACGAATGTAGTTGAAAAGTAAAAAGATTTAAATAATTGAGCTTAAAGTTTCTATCGCGTCAAGAGGTTTATTCATTATGAGAGATGAGGGCAACAAAGATGTCCATGTTTTCTAAGAGTTATTTAATCCATCTTATTTAAAAGATACGCCCCGGGCTTTCGATTGACGTCTTTTATCACAAACAAGTCTGCTAATTATATTTTAATTGCCACCACTATCGAAAATTTGTTCCAGTTAGAAATATCTTCAATTTTTTTTTTTTTTTAGAAATGACTTATTTACATCTGTGGTAAGTGGTGGAAAAGCGAGTCAGAGATATTTTCACAAAAGTTCCAAAAGAAAAACTCAGATTGCATTCTTAAATTGAGATTTTCCCTTAACAAAAAAAAAAAAATTATCAGTTCCCTGTTAGTCATCGTTTATATTTTATTCCTAGAAAGTTTATATTTTAATCCGTCCTGTATCAATTAATTGAGCGAAAGTTTAAACCATTGCTAGAATTGTTATCGGGTTGATAACTATACCACTAAATTCGGTATAAACCCTTAAGAGCTTCCATTCAGCGAGATTTGTTTGAACAGGATACACCACAAGAAGAAAAAAACTTTTAAAGGTACAGTGTTATTTTGTACAGTTTATTATTGTCAATTTTAAGACAAATTTATTTCTCAATAATTAGCCTTGATGTTTTTTATTTTATGCGTTAATGAATGAAAAAATGCAAATCTGGAAATGTTTCGATTTTTTAAATATTCTATCATTATGAACTCAACGTCTAAACAAGCTTATTTTCTAATTGATCAAATTTTTTTAAAAATTATTATACGAGTCAAACTCCCAGCGAAAATTATCCCTGAAACTTTTTCTCTCTTGGTGCTTAGTAAAAAAAAATTCAGTACAATTTTAAAACTCATATTTTTACACTTTAAATTACGACAAAAAATAATTCGTGAAGGAAATTTTCACGATTTCGTACCCTTTTGTTTTATTACAGCTGATTTGTTTTATTGTTTTTTTCGTTGAAAAACATCAAATAGCAGCTCGCAGTGGGTAATTTCGCCAGGTTTGATCCAGCCAATTTGGTACTTTGTTTTAACCCTTTTTTCTAGGAAATTTCAGTTGCTGATAGAGGATTCTTGACTGATTTCTATCACTGAACTTTGTGATTGTAAGTGTTATTTGTATATCAGGAAAGTTAAAATTTGTCGAATTCATTTTTAATTTTTTTCTTATTTTTTCTCTTTGTTCTTAATCGTCTTGCTCTAGCAATTGAGTAATAAATCTATCTAGTTGGAGGTCATTTCATAATAAGTCAGAAATCTTCATTGTAGAATAAGGTTTTTTCTTGAAATTTAAAGATTGTCCCTCATAATTTTTCTGAGGCAGCGTTTTTTTTAATTTTTATAGTCCAATTTAATTATTATCTTGCACTTTAATTTCAATTTGATCATGCTACCTATAAAAAAATCACGTAAATTTTAAGATTCTGTCCTAAGTTCAAGCTTACTTTTTGCATTGTTTAACTTATAATAAATTCTGAAGCTTTCAGGTCAGAGCTTGCGCCATTTGACAACGAAAAAATGAAGTTGTTTTTATTTATCACATGGATGATACAACATTTGATCGTAACGGCTGGGGAAAACACCACCGAGTCTGATTTTCTCGTCAACCTGAACTCTTTGAACATCAAAGAGGAATTGGGACATGTTCCAGAACCTGAAAGTGACAATGAAGAAAGCATTCATGGTATTTATACCGATTTTGCTCTATTTTCTGAAAATAGATTAAGCCAATATCTGTTTATCATTGTATTATTGTAGTTATATATTTTTAGTTTTTAAATATAATTAACAAAATTAATGATTTAGGGCCGTCAGTCGAGCTTTTTAAAAAGTTGGCAACGGAAAATCAAACAGAACTCTTGATGTAAATATTAGTAGTATTTTATTATCTGCAGGGAGATCCCCGTAATAAATCTTGAGGTTTTACATTATTGTATTTGCATGAAGAATACTGACGAGTCTAAAACGCTGAAGGTAATCATACCTCATAGCCAAGAATATATGCTGTATGCCATGACAAACCTGAGTCAGTAGGATGTTGGAGGATATTTTTTTAGTTTCTGCAGCCTTTATGGAAGCTCTCCATTCTCCATTCATTTCCTCATTTTTTTCCCCAAGAAGCAACTGCATACCCCCCCCCCCAAATTCATGGATTTTAGAAAAATTAACAAAATCATGACTGCTCAATTGAGCAAATAGTGAAAAAGTCTCGATTGAGCACTCATGATTTTTTTGATTTTTGAATATCTTCACCACATCCCTTCATGTTTTCTTTTATCATATCTTCCATCTGACGGTTTTATGCCCATTTGAGACTCTTCAGTAAAACCCAGCTTTATTATTACTTCAATTTCTTCCCAGTCTGTACTTTTTAGTAGACTTTGAACTTTTACATGTCAGTTCCATGGACCGAATGACCCCTTCTTCTGCTTCCTCGACAGCCTTTTCTTCGCCTATGATTCCTTCATAACCCTTACCCAGTCATGTATTGTAAAAAACCTATTCCTCATTCTCTATATTGAACTGTCTTGATTTTGTAGATTTTTGATGCTGTGTAATGAAATTTCACTGTTGGTTTAAATAATTTCTTAACCTCTACCCTTCATTCCTTCATCGCATCTTCCATCTGCCGGTCTGCCCACTCCAAGCCCTTTCAGCAAATCCAGTTCCTTGGCTTGATTATTTAAAATTCCTTATTTGTCCCTTTCATTTTGGTAATATTTGGAACCTTGCAAGGGTGAAGCCGGTTTGTAAAATGCATCAGTCGATCATATTCCCCAATAGATTTCTGTTCTTCGAGTCTGGCAGTTAACCTTTGGGACCTTCCTTTATGATATTAAAAATGGTTTTTTAGTGCACTTTAAGTGGGATAGGTAATATATTCATGCAGCTTCAAGTGCAAAAATATCCTTTTATCATCCGTATGAAGATACATATTGTATGAGTTGTTCTTAGACGTATTTTTTAACTAGTTTGTCTGCTGCCTAATTCCCTCACCTGGGACCCAACATAGCTTTAGGCTATTTGTACATCCCAGTTTTTTTCTGAGTATTTAGGCAATTTCAAACAAGTTTTGAGTTGATCATAGGCTTGGAGAACCTTTATCTGATTATGTAAGAGTATTTTTATAGTAAGCAAAGGGTCTCCCTATTTTCCTTGTGAATACTTATTTCTTTTTGGTTATGTGGTTAATTTTATTTCTGAGCAATTTTGTTCTTTTTAGGAATTAGAAACAGATACTTTCGAGTCCAGCGAGCATTGGGTATGACAGATAATATATAATTGTATGTGAACATAACAACTTAACAAGACAAATTCCTTATTCAGAAGCCATTCTTAAACGTCCCATTCATGGATCGAGGCCATTGGCAATCAATCCAGGTGCTCTTATTAAAGATACCACTTTTAGACAAGTCGAAAATGTCATTACAACTCCACCAAAACTATTGAATAAAACTGAACCTACTGAACCTACAAAGAAAATTCGAGGTAACTTTTTTTTTCATTATCATATTGTACAAATGTTAATTATTATCTATTTGATATATGTGGATATTAGTCAGATAATTTTAAATAGAGAAGTATTTTTTATTAACAAAAAACAAGGATGATACCAATTAGAAAGATAACACTCAGTTCCTTCCTCAAGCTTTCCTGGAATATATTCTTTTTATCACGACTATAAAACCATAATTAATTTGCAAGGTTAATATTAAATGCTTTTCAAAATTTTGAAACCTAAGGTTTAAAAGAATATCAAGTACTATGGGGCAGTGTGCATGTAATTTATTAGCATGAATGGAGAGGCTTCTTCTCCAATGGTGCATGGGATTTTTATTAGATCAATAATTTAAAACCATGTGCTGTAAAAAGAAATTAAAAACAAAGTAAACATAAGTTGACTACAAAGTGGAATTAAATTTGTTGCATTTTTACCTGAATAAAATAACAATTAATTAATTATCAAAACTATCATTTTATTTATAGTTAAATATACATTTATCATTAATCATACTTTAAAAAATTTTCTATTTTATTTAGCTCACACGACTGTACGTCCGTATTCAATGTTGACCATGTTGAGCCGTAGAGTGGCGACAATTTTGAAAAAAATTTCAACAAAGGCTTACAGTGAGAACATTACTTCAACTACAGTGAATAATTTTGGTGCAACTATAACAACCAAGAAACCGAATACAACGACTCCGTATGTTAGTAACACCACTACAAAAGTGACAACAGAAAAAATCTCTTCAGCTTCTACACAAAGAAAAGATAGTACCGTTAAAATATTGGTAAATATTTAGTACAGCTTAATTGATTGAAATCATGAGGAAAGGTCAAGAATGAGTTAGTTTAGAAAAACACCTTTTTCATTTTTCTGTCGACGTTTCAACCTATATGCGAGTCATCTTCAGGGCATAAAGTGTGGTGCTATTCTTGTGGTGTCATATTGGTTTTGTGTGAAAATGTTGTGTAAAACCAATATGGCACCACAAGAATAGCACCACACTTTATTCCCTGATAATGACCCGAATCAANAAATCAACAACTCATAAAGAGTCTATTGCCCCAACTGCTACAACCCATACTGATGAAACAACAACTACAACAACAACCACAACCACTATGAAACCAATTTCATCTGAGTATCATACAGCTACCACAAATCGTTTGTCGTCAACAGAGCAAATACCAACAGCTTTAATCCAGCCTGAAGATATTATCATTAATCTCTTGGTAAAGATTGATATTCCATCAAACTACCATTTTTGGTTTGCTTTAAGAGAGAAGATGACCAGAATAAAACTAAATAGTAGATGATCGGGTTTGGTCTGCGAGTTGGCGAACTGCACATTTGTCTGTGTTCACTCGCGGGTTTTTTTGTTTGAGTTATTCAAACGCATTTCGGCATTACGCCATCTTCGTGAAATCAAATCCTTCGGCTTTTCTTGAATCTATGATTTTATTTCATGAGCCATTTCTTTTAGAGTACTAGAATAATTAATTATTTTTCTTGAGTTGTGTTTTATCTCATAAGGCATCAGATGCAAAAACATAACCTACGCAATTATCCTGTGCCCATTCTTTTATTATTTTTTATTTTTATTTATTTATTTTTTAAATAACAAATAAATATGATTGCAAAAAGGNATATATGTACATATATATTTAATTTTTTCTCTGCTAAAATATGTAAAAAATTAAGTTTATTTGATTAAAATTGCCAGCAATTGGCCTAATTTAGACAATAATTAAATAAAAATATTATATTGCTTACTTTATTTGTAAGTACAATATTTTGATAAGTATGTACATATATACATATTTCAGCCCAAATAGTCGGCTATTTAGGAAGTGAAGATTGATTTATTATTACATTGACTTATTTCATTTTAAATATGAAGGTCTATATAAATATAGTTTGTTGTAGATCTGTCTAGGGTTATAAACCTCCAGCTGAGAGCCTGTGTCTACATCCTGAAAATGGATGTTTTCTATCGAATGAAAAAAGAAAAGTTTTTGTAAACTAAAAAAATAAAAAGTTTTGATATCAATTTTGTGTTTGAACTTAGATAGGCCCTAAGCACAATCAAGTACATATAAAAGTCTATAACTATGTTATAAAGGTAAAATACTTATATGAGAAAAAAATTGTATAAAACAAAAGGATTGACATGAGGTGGATGCTGTTAAAAAGATGATTTAACATTTGCTAAACTAAGACAAAAAATATAATAGATTTTGTTTTTGCATAATAAAGTCTTTTGAAGGAGGATTTCTTTTTTTAAAGCCAACAAGTAGATTATAGATATCTCAAAACCTCATTTAGTATTTTTGTACCAATACCAACTTTTCCCTAAACCTGGCAAACCCATCTGTAATGTATGTTGTTGGGTACTTTTGTTTTCTTTTAATTTTCCAGCCATTTATTGCAGTCTGAAGAGGTTAATTAAAATAACATCCTTGATGAAGTGTTGAGTGTTTTGAGCTCTTCTAAGTAAATTTATACAAACCCTTTACAAAAATACTTTTTAAAACAATTGAAACAATACATTGTATGTACAGGAAATGTATTGTTTCCATTGTTTAATTTTTTTTTTTAAAGAGTATATAATTTTTTTACCACAAGAGTTTGTATAAATTTCTGAGGACGGGATGAGTGAGCCCGAAACAAGAACAAGAATAAAAATGTTAAACACTCATCATGGATGTTATTTTAATTAACCTCATCAGACTACAATAAATAACTAGAAAACCAAAAAGCTTCGCAACAACACACATTTTATTATTGATATCAAACCATCCATAAAACTTCTTCCTAGTTTCCTTTTCCAAACAGCCTACTTCCTCTCTTCTCAAAAATATTTGCGAGATCCTACTCAAATGATTGAACTCAACCTTCTCCCAGATCATGAGTTCAGCTTTTATCCTCAACATTCCACAATCCAACAGGCGCTTCGCATTTTGGACCACATATCCTCATCCCTTGAGCATAAACGATATTGTACGGGGCCTTTCTTAACATGATGCAAATGTTTGATCACATGCGGCATGAGGGTCTCCTGTACAAATTAAAATGTGTCCTTTCAACTATCTTGTACCGAATCTTTTGTGCCTGCTGTATTTCCAGAAGTGCCTGACATAGTAAACTCATGATTAAAGAACCCTCAGAGCTACTGGCTACTGACATCTGAGAAAACACTTAAAACATTAGATTCCATCTGACCCAATTTTTAGGTTATGCAATGAGGAGGAAGAACTTACCCATGCTAGCTTCTAATGCGAAGCAACTCTATTAGAGACATAACCAATTGTAATAAGAAAAAAATTGCACCAATGGAATACTACTTTTTACTTATATTGTTAGAAGAATGATTGACACAATTGAACTGAACTAAGGACCTAGGAAAATTAAAATAAGCCAAAAGGCTGCAATTCTTTTGGAAACACCAAACCTTCCTTTTATGCTTTTCATCATCTCACTAATTAATTGACGAAATTTCCTTTTAACGACAACAATTAGATCAAGTCTGATCTTTCCTTGTTGAACATTTTAAAGCAATAGGAAGTAGTGACTCGATCTTTTTGAAAAGTACAGTTCTTACTCACAGTTTGTTATTTCCATCGATCTGGATTTCAAGCTTAAAGCTCATCATCAGTTAAAGGTGTTTCAAGCAAGTCGACATGAAGTGGAAGATAGAACCTCTCCAACGCGACGTTCCAATGAGAAGCTGGTTTTTATTGCCGCTCAATTTTGAACGTGCGAAAAGCGGGAATTACAACACAACTAAATACTGTCTTAATAAATACTGTAAGAAAATAATTTTAAATTAGTGATTAATTTGTATGTCAAATAGTATTTAGATGTATATTTAAGATAGGAGGTATTGGGTTAGTACAAAATTAATAATTAGGTTTTGAAAATTTGTTTTATTTTTGCAATTGCTTGTCATGTAGACAAGCTAAATCCCCAAATCTAATTTATGGATTACAATAAATAATTTTTATAGAATTTTATGAGTGAGGAACTACGAAATTAAATATGTCCAAATTAGATTTTCGTCAAATTTATTTATACGAATTTATACCGCATGTAACATCAATACAGTTGGAATGGTTTCAGAGATTTCGATCTCGAACACTGGGAAGGTCGCGACAGGCTTTCCATTGTGGACGAAAACCAACTCAAAACGTTGAGTGAAGAAAATTCACGTAAGGCAACACGGGAAATTGCGGAATAGGTTAGTGTTGACCATAAACCACCGCATGAACCAACCGAAGCCGAAAGAAATCGACCCTTTGAAATTTGCACGTCTCTTCTGTTGCGCCACCAAAATCATCCACTTCTCGATCGATTCATTACGTGCGATGAGAAATGGAATTTGTACGATGACAGGACGGGTACAGGTCAGTGGTTGGACAAGGATGAAGCGCCAAAACATTTCAACCAAATTTGCACCAAAAAGAGGTTGTGGTGACTGTTTGGTAGTGTACTGTTGGGGTTGTTCAATTATGGTGAAACTATCTCAGCAGAGAAATATTGCCAAGAAATTGACAAAATGCAGTCTTTGTCCAGCATTGTAAGCCGTAAGGGGCCGATTCTTATTCATGATAACGCCAGGCCGCATGTCGAATGCCAACCCTGAGGAAACTTAAGGACTTAGGATAGGAAACCTTACAACACTCTCCGTATTAACCCGACTTCTCGCCTACAGACTTCCACTTGTTTTAGGCATTTTGATCACTTCTTGAGGGATAAAATTTTTAGGGAACGCGATGAAGCCGAAAACGCCTTACAAGACTGTTGTGAGTCTATTTAGCCAATTTTTGACAATTTCTCAAAGATTTTTATGTCAGCGGAAAAAAAGCGCTTATTGCACTTGGCAAAGATGTATAAAACACACTTCTTACCGCTTCTTTTTGGATTTTATGTAAACTTGTGGCCTTTCTTTACTTTCCCTCGACAATCCTGCTAATTCTTTATTATTCATTCCCAACTAATCCCCATAATTATATCATTCGATATCCTCTAATGGCTCGTAAGGCTACATTCCTTGTACTTCTTAACTTTCTAGTGTTTTGCCGGCTTCGTAATCCCAGGTCCGAACGGGGGCTTAGGTAAGAATGAGTAAATTCCCAACTTAACACACTTTTTTCCTCATTTCACTAAAGTAATACATCCTGATTTGGCACATTCACTCTACAAATTTAAGAAAACTTCTTTTTAATATTTTCTCCGAATTAAATTGAATTTTGTTTATTGAGTTTTAAATACAACAAAAACAGAAGAGCGAATGTTTTGTTTTTCACGCTTGTATCCTGCTATTATACTTTCCTTGCTTCAACAACTCCCTGCTCGCTAATTAATATTTACTATTTGTTTCTCTATTCTTTTAATAATAATAATTATTGTTATCCACATCCACACACTATCACACACCTATAATGAGCATCAGAGACACTTCATCTCGTTTGATTTTCTCAATCCATTTAATTATTATTTTTGTGTCGTTCAAACAGCCTTATTTTCTCTACACAGTTTGATTCTTCCTTCGTTAAAGGTCGTCCGACCGCATAAGTATGGCTTTTGACTTTACGTGAATAAAACGGTTTTGTAATTTCGGACAAACCAGAGAAAATGGAATTGAGAAGAGGGAGAGGAGAGAGCGAGAAAGAAGAAAGACTGAAGGAAAAAATGAGTGAGAAGTGAGAGAGAGAAAATATAGATAGAAAGAGAGATAGAAAGATAGATAGATAGAGATAGATAGAGTGAGAAAGAGTGAGAGAGTGAGAAAGAGAGAGGGAGAGAGAGAGCGAGAGGGAGAGGGAGGGAGAGAGAGAGAGAGAGAAAATATAGATAGATAGAAAGAGAGATAGAAAGACAGATAGATAGAGTGAGAAAGAGTGAGAGAGTGAGAAAGAGAGAGAGAGAGTGAGAAAGAGAGAGAGAGAGTGAGAAAGAGAGATAAAGTGAGAAAGAGAGAGAGAGTGAGAAAGAGATAGAGAGTGAGAAACAGGAGAGAGAGAGAGAGAGAGAGAAAGGGGCAGACAGAAAGAGAAAGAACTAAAGAAAGAGAAAAAGAGAGGGCGAGAGTGAGAGATGGAGAAAGAATATAGAAGATATAGAATAATAAGATTAATAATANTCTCTTTCTGTTCCTCACTCTCTCTCTCTTTTTCACTCTCTCTCTCTTTCTCTCTCCTTCTCACTCTCTCTCTCTCTCTTTCTGTTCCTCACTCTCTCTCTCTCTTTCTCTCTCCTTCTCACTCTCTCTCTCTCTTTCTGTTCCTCACTCTCTCTCTCTTTTTCACTCTCTCTCTCTTTCACTCTCTCTCTCTCTTTCTCTCTCCTTCTCACTCTCTCTCTCTTTCTGTTCCTCACTCTCTCTCTCTCTCTTTCTCTCTCCTTCTCACTCTCTCTCTCTCTCTTTCTCTCTCCTTCTCACTCTCTCTCTCTCTCTTTCTGTTCCTCACTCTCTCTCTCTCTTTCTCTCTCTTTCTCACTCTCTCTCTCTCTCTTTCTCCCTCGCTTGCTCGCTCGTAAGTAAGAGGAATCAGAATGAAAGAATGAAGGAAAAAGCAAAAGATTTAAGTGAGAGAAAGAAGTGGAATATAAATAAGTAAATGAGAGAGATAGAGGTGGGTGAGAGAAAGATGGGAAAAGTGATTAGATAAGATGGTTGAGTGAGCAGGAGAGAAGAGAGAAAAAGCAAAATATTTTAAGTGAGAGAATGAAAGAAAGAACAAAAGAATTAAATTACAAAGTAAAAGAGGAAGAGATTGAGTATGTAAAAGAGAGAGTGTGTGTGAGAGGGAGAGAGTGAATTTAAGTGACTGTGGAAGAGAGGGAGTGTGCGTGAGACAGAGAGCAATTTCTGAAGAAAAATTACTTGTACAAGCAGGCAGACGATCTATCAACACGATCATCCATTACTATTACTAACAGGGAACAATTTTTAAGTATTTTGACGAATTCAGTTTCAGGGTGTTTCAACAAAACTCAAGAACTTTTCTCAATTTGTCTGGAGAATCGGAAGATAAATGTACCAGAACCTATTAAAACAGAAGATAGGCAGACAGGAAGTGAATGGCCAGTAAGTCTCAGATTTGGAGGGGTGTGGGGTTGTTCACTACAGTTTAGTACTACTACAGTTACTGGAAATAAATTTAGAGTTAACTTATAACATCTATCGTCTCCAGACAATCTATGTTTGTTTAATTTTGCTGAGAAAGATTTTTGTTCAATCCCATGTCTACTGGGCGGATAACTAGATGATATTTTTTTTCAATTCTCATTTTCTAAACAATTTTAAGAATTAGACTATCACCTGTGTAAAAACCATGCTTTATTGATGAAGACGTATACAGAGAGCATACTAATAAAAGTACAGGGAAAAGTTTGCCCAAAGAGAAAGTACGACTGTTGTCCACTCTTGTTTAGTAACTATTACTAATTGGGAATATTCCACAAGGATTTTTCCTCTAGGAAAAACTCACTTTCACATTTTACAACAATATTATCGCCTCTAGACAAAAAACTTTCAAGCTGTTATCAAAGACAAAAGCGACAACCAGAATAGACTGCTGTTCTATTTGTCTGATCAAATTAACAACAAACAGAGAGACAAATCAATCTAAACTGAGATGACGTCTATTTTTTCCCTCTTGATTAGGAAAACTAGAAAGAATGGCAAAAACCAAAAAATCGACCAAATGCATGTTTTCATAAAAAACCGACTCTGGTGAACAATGCCAAATCCATTTGGAGGTTTTTCAGAGCTTGGATTCCCGAAGAATTTTTTTTGCCAATGAATCAAAATTATGAAAGTCCAAAACAAACCGACCGGAAGATATGATTTGAATATGGACAGACTGAGGATTTTGTAAAGGGCTTAAACAGTCACTGTTATTAGAATGTTCCTATTATAAATTAAGAATATTCCAAAAGATTTTCTACATTTTTCAAAAGACACTGTGTATCAATCAACGAATAAAGCCAGAATAATAACCATATTATAGCAGACAGCCAAGGAATCTGTATGTTAGCATGAAATAACAAGACGAACGAGAGTGATTGATTGATAGCGTTTTATTTAGCAACGCAGAATTAGGTCTCTTGGACCTCTCTTACATCCAACGTGGGCTATAATTTACATATAAACGTTGTAATATAAAATACATTAAATAATTTGCATTATATAACAATAAAAATTATCCATTAGTCTACGTAACATAAATTACGCTGCAATAACTAACTAAGGGCACTCTCAACACGGCACGCAAGAATGGCACAATTACACAGAAGACAAACACTTTGAGTACTGAAGATGATCTCAATAAAGATCGAAACGTTGGCACGAATGGTCTTTCCAAAGACGTCATCGCGTACTTCCCCTACTCAACGGGTCGGATTCGAGATGAGGTGGCGTGGGTCCGTCAGTGCCAGCGGTGCCCGTGCTAGAATTGTCAGTGGCTGTGGTGTTCAAGAGGCTGACTGTCTCGGATGCAAGTTTCTGCCGGATTTGCTATGTTTTGATGCTTTTGAGTCGGGCGAACCGCCTTCAATTAAGCTACCGTAAGTAAATACTTACATTATCGCGAGAAATCCGCTCGCCCATGCCAAAGGCGGATTGCCCAATGGGCACCACCTTTTCTATGATTCTATGATTTACTCGATCGATCACAGTTCCTTTAACACATTTTATGGAAAAATATATGCTTAACGTTCCAGTTGAATTTTTAAAAGTCTTGGTTTATATAGAATATTAAATCATTTCAGACTTCAAAACCCTATATAACAAGTGTTTTTCATTTTGAAAAAAATTGGTAGGTAAAAAAATTGACAAAATAAATTTAATAACAAGTCAAAAAATCAAAATTTTATAATATTATCCATTATTCCGGTAATGAATTTTTCCAAAAAACTAAAACAAAAAAATCAAGAGATTTTCTTCTTTTCCATTTGCTTCTAATTGTTTGTTTTCTAGGCACCGACAAACATAATTTCACCCTCTTAGTTATTCTAAATTTAGCCGATAATGATTTTTCGCCAAATTACAGGAGCGTTTCCATTCTAAAATTGTCTATTTTAAAAGAAAAATTGTTCAGCTTTTTATCTTCTCGATTTTTAGGTACTTTCTTTGTAGTGTAGTCATGTTTTTTACACGGATTATATTTAACTTGCCTTCTTTCACGTTTCTAGAAGAATTATAGAAATATGTTTTTGTATCTTTCAAACTATGAATATAAATTTCACATTATTGCAAACAGAAATCAAACATGACAGTCATGGTGATTTTTCATATTGTTTCTTTCGTGTTTAGTCGTTTTCCCACTTGTTATTATATTTAAATGGACTTCTTCAATGTTTCGTTCAGTTTTAAACATTTCGTTGAAACTTTTAAGCATGCCTTTTATTTGCATACATCAATTTCAGTTTGTGGATCAGATGGTGTTTCTAAATCTTTTAACATCTTCATAGCAGACGATGCATAGAGAAACTTCAATCTTTTTTGTAGAATATTTTGAACAATAGAGTTAATCTCTGCAATACTAAAATAATTATTTTTTGCACTTGAAGAATTGTGATGGGTAGAGCAGAGTCTGTGAGGTCGGCTACTGCCTCGTCCAATTTTTAACAGAGCATGGTTGTTTTAACTCATACTTATAAAGAACAGGCAAAGTCCCTACAGTCTTGCCAATATGGCGATTCATCACACATTCTTTCAATGTAGCAGAAAGTCCAAGAATTAAGACGGACCTGGGTGTGATAACACTTGGCGAAATTATTAGAAAATGATAAAAGACAGTTGGATAAAGTGTATTCCTACATAGAGGGTATCCTCAGCATAAAAAAGGGACAGTTTTCCTGGGAACACCCAATCTGGGTCCGCGCATTGTCTACTAGGTGAGAGTCTGACACATTGACCACGTTGACCACTATATTGCCGTGATCCCTCATCCCATATTTAATTGAAATTGACAATTGCTTTTGTTAATTACTTAATCTGGACTTTATATTATTTTCCGTTGCAGGTTGATATCAGCATAAAAATGGCTTCTCAAAGCGCGAAACGTCATGTTAGCAAAAGAGGAACTGGAAATAACCTCGTTATCACAAGCATCACTGCTTCGACATCAGCTACCCAACCCAATCCGGCTATTCCCGTCGGATTTCCAGTTGCAGCTGATCTCGCATCACTGTTCGAATGTCCTGTGTGCTTCGACTATGTACTGCCCCCTATACTTCAGTGTCAAAGTGGTCATTTAGTTTGTAGCAATTGCCGACCAAAACTTACGTGCTGCCCCACATGTAGAGGACCCCTTGGTAAGTTCCTTATTTTTTCTTTATTTAATCTTGTTTATTATACCTTCCAGCCGTATTACCCTCCTACAAACCCATCAGTCCTCTGTGATATCCAAAACCCCAGAAAAACTTTTCTTATCAATTCCTCTTCCAGTCATTCTGTGATCCAGCAAGGTTTGAGAGTTGTTGATATTTCCTTTTCTTTAAAGAACAAAGTCTGCTTGGGTGCGTTCGTAGGTATGACCCAGACGCCCTTTATAAACATAAACACTTCCTACTCTCCCTTTATCAAGTTATCCCAGAATCCTATCAGATATCAGACCATACAAGAAGGGAGGGAGCTTTCATCCCCATCCTGTATTCTATTTAAACTGCTGACTTTCTTTGACCAACATCATCAGTACTACTTGTCATTCTTCCTTCTAAACTGAATCCTCTCCAATCACCTTCACCATCCACCGACACCTTAAGTTTATCAAAGGTTGGTGCAAACTGAATGAGGAAAAACTGCACTCGCTATCAGTGTACATTTACATGAAAAAAGTCTTGCCCTCCACTGTACCTCAGCAAGGAGCTACTCACATCCACTCAACAAGTCAGTCACTTAGGACTATACCAAGACAGTAGACTGACCTGGAATCACTCAACTATGACTACTAGGATGAAAATCTGTTTGGAGGGTCAAAACTAATTAATCCTATACAAGACATAATCCTTTGGTACACAGATGGATCTAGAACACAAGAAGGTACAGGGACAGGAGTATTTGGACCCGGAACCAAATACTCAGAACCCATGGGAAAACACACCAGTATCTTCCAAGCTGAGATTCACGCAATTGAAAGATGTACCCAATTCAATCTAAGTAAAGGATACAAAAACAAGAATATAGCTATCATGTCAGATAGTCAAGCAGCCATCAAATCATTTAGCTCAAGTATCATTAGTTCAAGGATGGTGCTGAACTGCAAAAACAAATTAAACACACTAGGTATGCAGAATAAAGTCAGCCTCTGCTGGGTCCCAGGACACATGGGAGTAGAAGGCAACGAGAAAGCGGACACCCTTGCAAGGAAAGGGGCTGCTACACCGCTGATAGGACCCGAACCCTTCTGTGGCATAGGAATCCACACTATTAACGAATATCTCAGACAGAAGGACAACAAGAAAATGAAGGAACAATGGAATTCACTCATTGGACATAGACAATCCAAGAATCTTCTAACCAATTTTGGCACGAAAGAAATCACAGAATGTGTCAAAGGAAGCAGGAACAGACTACGAATCCTAACAGGATTCCTAACAGGACACTGTAGATTAAATGGACACCTAGAAAAAATTGGAACAATCCAAGATGGCACATGTAGATTCTGCAAGGAGGCAGAAGAGACACCAACACATTTACTAACAAACTGCGGAGCTACATTAGCCCGCAGGAGGAAATGTTTTGGGATGTATAATGTGACCATAGAAGAGCTTCAACCATTAAAAACGGGCCTATTAATCAAGTTTCTTGATGAAATAGGACTCACCGATGTGCTTTAGGCAGAGAACGGGGGATACAATAGCTCTCAAAGGGTGCAGTATACCATACCCTAAAAAAATTACATCTACATCTATACAAGACATTACCGTGACCTCTTTGGACTGTAGTGAACTGTGCTCTGTCAAGCAATCTTCTGGTGCGTCCAATCTTTCCAGTCCTCAGACAGATTGTCAAAGCAACTTACTACATCACTGACCTCATTATCCTCAATGAATGGATCCTTTTGTCGATGAACTGACCCTGCTTCCAAAAGTTCCATGCCAAGCTTTTGATGCATCCTAACTCTACTGCCCAAGCCTTATTGGGCAAGTTACTGTCCTGAAAACCATGACACGTTAAAAGACGATGAATCCAAAACTTTATCCCATAATTTCTCAGAATGCCAGGGTCAATTTATTTCTCTTTACATGTGTCCTCTGGGTGCAGTGTTATACTGGGAGAAAAAAAAACATACACAAACATATGTTGTAATTTTTATATTTTTTGCCCTTAAATAACTTTTGTTATGTTTTCAGGTAATATAAGGAACCTTGCAATGGAAAAAGTGGCTAGCACAGTTATGTTCCTTTGCAAATATTCTACATCAGGGTGTAATATGTCGCTCTTGCATACAGAAAAAGCAGAGCATGAAGAAATTTGTGAATATAGGCCATATTGTTGCCCTTGCCCTGGGGCAAGTTGCAAATGGCAAGGATCATTGGACCAAGTGATGCCTCATTTATTAATATCACATAAATCTATAACAACCTTACAAGGTTTGTATGATTTGTTTTGAAAATATATTTTTAATTTGCTTCTTTTTTATTTTATTTTTTTGTTTTGCATAATGTGATGTATTTTTTTAGGAGAAGACATTGTTTTTCTTGTAACAGACATCAATTTGCCAGGAGCCGTCGATTGGGTCATGATGCAGTCTTGTTTTGGGCATAATTTTATGCTAGTACTAGAAAAACAAGAAAAATATGCTGGACACCAACAGTTCTTTGCTATTGTCCAGTTGATAGGTTCTAGGAAACAAGCAGAAGTTTTTGCCTATAGGTATTTTTTTGTATTAAATTCTAAACAAAATATTGAAATATAAGGAGAAAGAAAAACCTTTGAATAATAATTAGCATAAAAAAAATTGCTAAGAGGCTCTTAAAAATCCAAAATTAAGTACTAATAGGTTTTTTTTAATTTATAATTTTTTCCTTTCATAGAACCGCCATATATTGATAAAGAGATATTTAAAATAAAATATAAAATTTAATTTCTTATCTTAGATATAAAATACGCTTTTGGTTTGTTTGTCTTATCATCTATCTAATTGCACAGTTTCAAAACCATGAGAAGTAAAGAATGGTCTTTTCTTTGATAGAGTATCCAGGCAGACATCCACCATTCTGATGTTTTTTATTCAAAGTTTCTTAAAGGAAATGTATATACTGAAAGACCAGATGTGTAAAACACATTTCATGTCCTTTTCATCCAGTGATTTCTGAATAATCAGCCTAAATATAATAAATTGTCTTAGAGGCCAGGACTTTGGTTTGTATCGCCGCTTTTGAATTGTTTGAACCAACTCCTTTTCAAAATTCATAAACGAAATGTTTGGTTTTCAGTTGCTGTAAATTTTTCTTTTTCTATAGTGGGTTTTTTTTTTTTTTTTTTTTTTTTCCCCCGTCTTGTATGTGTGTTCATATTTGGGAGGGGGGATTATCGTGAAAAAAGGGCCAGAGGCGACAGTGGGAATCGAACCCACAACTGTGGCATCAATGAGCCGAGAGTCTCTCACGCTAACCACTCGGCTACCGCGGTCCCCTTCTATAGTGTTATTACCACCCTTGATTTAATTCGCATTAAGTATTTCAAAACAAATATTGATAAGGGTAGGGTTAGGACTGGATCACAGGTTTTAATTAAACTTTTATTTTTTATTAAGTGGAGAAATTATTAGAACATGTAGCGTTTTTGCCAATGGGCTTTAGGAGGCAAGAATTTTTTTTCATCATGGTTTTTGCATGTATTTCAAGGTTAATATATTCAGTGATTTGTTATCCTGTCTAGAATAAGCAAACAATAATGCAAGTTTGTATTTAATGAGAATGAATTGAAGTAGGTCCAAAAAATTTGTTTTGAAAAAAAAAAAAAAAAAAAAAACAATTCAGATTTGTTTTAAGTACCCTTTGAGCTGTTGAATAAAAAATTTTATAGATAACAAAAACTAGACATTTTTGACTGGATTTGAATGGGTCAATTCTCTTTCACCAATGTCTGGTATTCCACTTAAATAAAAATTAATAACACTTCTGGATTTAACCCAATTTTAATGTTATTACAACAGCTGGAGAGCGGACTCCCTCTTCTTTCAACTTATGCCAGCATTAATTAGATTTTATGTGATAAGTGACAAAAATAAGGTCAAAGTCAACAAAAACTCGTACAACTTTTTTTTACCGATTTATTCGTGTAGGCCAGGTTTGTGCCATTATATGTAAGTTATAGTGTTCTAAAAATTCATATGAATCTGTGGGTGCTCACTTCAAAACTAGGAACATTTTTGTGATTTTCAAAAAGAAAGTAAATAAACATCCAGTAGGTGATAATTTTGAGGAAAAAAGTAATGTTTTTATGTTCTTTAAAATTTGAAATCAGGGCTCTTTGGGAGTGCAAAAAATATATCAACTTTGTGTCTTGCTAAAAACAATATTGTATTTGAGTATTTCATTTATCTAAGATACCCCTGCTATGGCTGCCAAATATAATTTTGACTTAGTGACCGAAGGGACTTAATGAAGTAGCAAGAAAAAAGTTGATATTCGTTTTTATCCCCCCCCCAAGCCCCTGAAAACAAATTTTTGAGAACAAAAATTCCTCGAAATTTTTCTTCTTCTAGATGCTGATTTTCATGACAAACGAAAAGTATATGTTTTTGCACTTGATCAGTTGGGGGCAAATTTTTTTTGTCTGGTTGGTGTTCCACTTAAAAATTCATTACTCCCCTGGATTTGATCAACATTCAATATTATTACAACCGGTAGAAAGAAAATTTTACTAATTTTAGCTTAGGTCAACAAGGAGATTTTAAATCATTATATGTAAGAAAAATAAGGATGAAATCAACAAAATTTAATCAAACGTTTTATTTTATTGGCTCTGATTTAATTATAGAGGCCAGATTTATGCAATTGTGTTATAATTTTTGTGATTTCTCGAAAGAAATCAGAGAAATGTGTAAGGTAAAAATTGTGAGTAGAAAATATTTATTTTATTTTTTCAAAAATTTGTGTTTCAGGGTGTTTAGGGGGGTGCAAAAAAATGTATATCTTTGTTTTTTGTTAATAAAATATTTTAGCTCACATTTCCTAGGTGTGTTGCTCCATCAAAAAATAATTATGTACCATATTTCAATAGATACAAATTAGCTCATCTGCAGATTGATTCTATTTTTATTTCTGTCAAGTTGGATCAGTTGTTTCAATGTTTCAACTTGAATCAAATCCAGTGGTGTTAGGATATTTTAAGTGGAACGCCAGATCAGCGAGAGAAAAAATGCCCCCCAGCGAATTTAGCCAAATTTTAAAAAAAATTATTGCGATGAAATTTCAAATTTAAGTGCTTTACAGGGAGCTTAAAATGACTCCAATTTTTTTGTTCAAAAACTTTTTTTTTGCCTATTATATTGGAAGCCTACAAGCTTTTTGTATATCTAATCTCAATAATATAACCCTGTATATTATTTTTTTAATCCTAGGGTAAAAAAAGCTCTACTGATATATAATAACATTGAAATACATGAAGAACAGAGAAAATAATATTTTAAAAAATTATTTAAATTAGCTAAATTTTTTTTTCTTGGCTCTTAGGGGACCATATGCAAAAACACAAAGACACGAATCTTATAATTTTCAGCCTAGTATCACCAAAAACGTCTCATTAAATTCAATTGATCCTTATAGTCTCTCCTGGTGGGGGTACAAATTTGAGAAATTTGCAAAATATTTTATAAACTAGTATTAAAATCATTCCAGTAACAATATGGGAAATAGATTCAATAAACATATAAACAAGTTTAATACAGTTTTTTTTGCTCACCTCTTTATTTAATAGAGCTGAGTTTTAAAATACTATGAGAAAATTATGAATAATGCCCCTTTTTGCTTTTTGAAATGTGACTATAACAGATTTAAATTGTTAATCAATATAAATATTTCGTTTTTATATCAATCTTTAATTAGAGTTTAAATAAATAATATAATTAAATAACGTCAAGATATTTGAATTATAAATTGGTTCTAGGCTTGAACTTAACGGCCATCGGAGGAGATTAACCTGGGAAGCGACACCTAGGAGTATTCATGAAGGGATAGCATCGGCAATTTTGAGCTCTGATTGTTTAGTATTTGACACCTCAATTGTTCAACTTTTCGAAGATAATGGAAACTTAGGCATAAATGTTACTATTTCAATGGTGTAAGTATTGATATTTATTTTTTTTTAAAGTAAATATTTATATATTTTTTTCTCTTACAGATCAGATAAGGTTCGTGATTGATGGTAAGTACCATATTATTCATAATAACTTAATTAATGAAACAGGTGTAGTCTCTTGTCTCGTAGGTTGAGTTATGTTTTTTTACCTTGCCCTTAAGCCCTTTTGCTGCAATTTGCATAGTGACTTTTTTGTCCTGTAGACGTTTAAGGTAGGGGAGTAGAAAAATGTAAAAGTAAGAGGACGAATCTTTGGCCGGGACGGGTAGAATATTCCCTAAACATCAGAGACTCTATCAAGTCCAATCGGAAGTTTTCTAGCTTATGGAAGAGGTGAAAGGCAAACTTTTTGTCCCATTTGCCAAATAACAAATTTTATCATATTCATTGACAACTTGTCCTTGTAAGACTCCATTTTCAACAATTAGGAAAAACTAATTTTAAAAAAAATTAGTAAACACTGAAAAATATAAATAAATTTTATATACAACATTATTTATATTATTAATAATATCCTAATTTGTTTAAAAATTAAATTACTTAAAATTAAATGAAGAGAATACATTGACACCAAATTGATAAACTTTACAGTTTTTTTCATTACATAACCCTCAAAATCACGAAAATATTTTAGTATTTAACAGTCTATCCATCAATTCTGTTATCATATTTAATGCGAAAATAATCAAATCTTAAACTTTGAAAAGAAAAAAAAAAAAAATGAAAAAAATTCACAGCCAATTTTCTAAGGTATCAGTTTATACGGGAATGGCACATAACGTTTGAAAGCTGGTTTCACAATGAATCTAAAAACTGCTTCAGTGTGTAAATCGATAAAGGCGGAGAAAATGATAGCCAATAGAAAATGGGGCATCCGAAAAATGGCCTGGAACTCAAATCCAGATTGCAATATTTGACTAATAGAAAAAATCGAACCCTCTATTTAAAAATTGCAATTTCAGACAAAGTTTTATTTGTAAGTAACAATCGTAGTGCTACCAACAATTTTAAAATATTTTAAATTTGAGCCTAAAATTTAACATTTTAGAAAAACATTGCAATTATTATAATGAAGTAATTTCAAATGTGTAATCGGATTGGATTCTCGGCGACAAATGAAATGGCTACCGAGAACTTTAGTGAAGTATACTTCATTTTAATTCATTAAATTCACTAATTTTGTGGTCCGCTTGACCAATTAATATATTACAATTAATTAAGGTTTTTAGTTGAGATAAAAATTTGTCGCCGAGAATCCAATCCGATTACACGACATTTGAAAAATGGCAAAAAGGAGGGAAAATTCAAAAGGTGGGGTTGAGATGGGAAGTTAGTGTCCGAGTGGATCGAGGTCACGATAGCTCAAGTGGTAGAGCAGCGGCGTATCTAGCCGAAGATCGTGGGTTCGAATCCCGCTCGTGCCATTGACTTTTTTATCTCAACTAAAAACCTTAATTAATTGTTAATATATTAATTGGTCAAGCGGACCACGAAATTAGTGAATTATAATTATTATTCAGAGATCGTGAGATGCTGTTGTTTTTAGGTTGTGGTTTTAGAAAAACATTTTCTTTATCGTGCCAACGTTTCGATCTTCATTGAGATCATCTTCAGGGCTCAAAGTGTTTGTTTACCTTGTAGATGTGTCATTCTTGTTTGTCGTGTTGAGAATGCCTCTCACTCTCGCTCGGCAGCATCTGGGCCCCTTGTTACAATTCTTGGAGTAAACAGGGCCGTTGTATTGTATTTATTTTTCTGTGAATTAACAAGAATGTGTAGAGTGAGACAGCCTGTGGAATTTTTTTTTCTGACCATCATCCCCAAATTAGAAGAACTGTATGTAAGTTAGGAAAGTTAATTTTTTGCTGTAACAAAATTTAAACGTAAAATAAATATTTAATTGGAATAATGTGTTGTAAAATGCTAAATTTTTGGCTCAAAATTAAAATACAGTAAAACCCTCTGGTAATCGTGGTAATAGTGGGTAGGGGGTCCATGGAAAATCAAAAACCCCAGATAATGGAATTTATTTTTTTATAATTTATATATATATATTTTTTTTATACATATCTAACAAAATATTTTGATTAAATTTTTTTTCTTCAAAAAATAATGCACAGAAGATCAAATTGAAAAATGTCTTCTTTCTAACGTTGTCAAGGAGATTCAAAAGGACTGTGGCAATGTTTCATTCGAAAAATACCCCCAACACTACAGCAAGCTTCGAATGTGAGGGGGGGGTTTCCATAAGAGGCTCGTCATTCTGGAACGACATCAGTAAATGGAGAAGGGTTTAGTGGGTACTGTGTCGTTCCAGAACGACGGCCGTAAGACCCGGGGCCCGGATAATCTAACCGAATGATGGAGGTTTTAATGAATTTTCAAAATTGTGTCTAACCCTAATATCGTTACCTAAAGAATATACTTTACTCACAATTTGTTTATTTATTTATTTTTTGTAATGTGGTTCGATTATTTTGTCTATTTTGTAAAATACTGCAATCCAGCCCATAGGTCTCACATTTGACCCGCCACCCTGTATGGGTTAAAAAATCGATGTCAATATAATATTGAAACAGTACTCAACCGAAAGCTTCATTCAGCTACTAGCTTTCACATAAAATATGCATTACCTCGTTTTAAAATTCAGTTAAAATATCATGGTTTTTATGTATAAATAAAACCTAGAAATGTCCTATTTTAACGTTTTTACTTGTTTTTTGTTCTAGAACTGAAAGATGTTTGAAGATGCTCTACAAATCTAATTAATGATATTTTAAATTATGTAAGTATAAGACAATACGGTTATGCGAGAGGTAGGTCAAAAAATATTATTCGCAATCAATCGCTTAATTTTCAAATAAGCTGATAAATTTATCATAAAATTAGGTTTTGTAATTTTTTTCTGGCAAAATAACTGTAAAATTGATGCGTTAATTTAATTTTACAAAGGAGAAAACGGAAGGGGATTAGGATATCATTATTTTACTCACTAAATTGAAAAAAATTAAGTTGTAGGAAATTTTTATTTTTATCCGATATATTTCTCATGTTGCACAAATAAATAAACATCTCGATAAATGAACAATGCGATGGAAGAGCAAAACTAAATTAACAAATACTTATGAAATTAATGTTATTACTACTTAATTCACTACTTTTGTGGTCCGCTTGACAAATTAATACATGACAATTAATTAAGGTTTTTAGTTGAGATGAAAAAAAGTTAATGGCACGAGAGGGATTCCAACCCACGACCTTCGGCTAGATACGCCGCCTTATGAGTTTTCCCTCCTTTTGCCATTTTTCAAATGTCGTGTAATCGGTTTGGATTCTCGATGACAATTGAAATGGCGACGGAGAGCTTTAGTAAAGTGTACTTCATTTTTAAATTACTGCAGCGTATCTAGCTGAAGGTCGTGGGTTCGAATCCCTCTCATGCCATTAACTTTTTTTCATCTCAACTAAAATCCTTAATTAATTGTCATGTATTAATTGGTCAAGCGGACCACGAAAGTATTGAATTAACGATTTAAAAATGAAGTACACTTCACTAAAGCTCTCCGTCGCCATTTCAATTGTCGTCGAGAATCCAAACCGATTATTTGACATTTGAAAAATGGCAAAAGGAGGGAAAACTCATAAGGTGGGGTTGAGATGGGGAGTTGATGTCCGAGTGGATCGAGGTCACCGATAGCTCAGGTAGTAGAGCAGCGGCGTATCTAGCCGAAGGTCGTGGGTTCGAATCCCTCTCGTGTCAATAACCTTTTTTTCATCTCAACTAAAAACCTTAATTAATTGTTGTTATTACTACTTTTTTTAATAGTTAGCTTATTTTTCTACTCACTGTTAATTCCCTTATACTATGAACTTCAGCTTGCTATTCTACATAAGCGATCATAATAAACATAGATATAACTCTCAATATTTTTGCATATATATGAAAACAGTCAATTAAAGTATATAAATTTTATAAAATGTATGGTCTAAAATATTAGAAATTTAATTTAAATGTAACTTTTATTTGTCTTATAGGTGGTGAAAAATCTGCAAGGCTTGTTTATATTATTTTCATTAATTTTCATATTTAAAAAAAAAGTATTTGTATGAATAATGAGGCTTAACCAGAAAGGAGACAGTAATATTTTTCTATTATTGTTAGAGGGATAATAGAATAACTGCAACCAATATGGCGTGGAGAGGAATGTAAAAGTATATGCATTTCAACAATTTTGGGTTTGCAATGTATTAATGAGATCGTACAAGGATTGTTTTTCTCTTACAACATGAAATAGAATCGAGACATAATGTTGAGTTATTTTATAACTGACTGGTTTTAATTTCTTCTCGCCATAAAATTAATCACATTAGTAATACTCTACCTGTTAAAAATGTGTATAGTTGTATAGAAAATATTTTAGAGTGATAAGCATTTAGTAAAAGTAATATAATTGAACTGTTGAAAGTTTTTACAGCATTTATATATTAATTATCGTTAAAATAAAGTTAAAGTAATTTTTATTGGTCTTACTTTTTGGAAATTTTGTTTCTGTAATCTTTGCGTTTGCACATGGTTGGTATAATAATAGTATTAAAATGTAGGTTTGGTTGTAACATTACAATATACTATATTTTTGAATACACCTTTTTGTAAACTGTAAATGATTTTATGCTCTTTTGCAAATCATACAAATGTTAAATCAAAATAATTTTTGATTTTGTATTATCATTTCCCTTGTGATGTTCGGTTTGAGTAAATTTAATTCTCATTTTATTTTTTGTCTAGAATTTGAAAGTAATTAAATATGTAAATATAATAGTAGTATATCTTTGAACTTGAATGTAGTTTTAAATTGGTTAGATGAAAAGCTTTTAATTTTTTGTACGTTCATTTTGTCTCCTTCATTTTATACTTTCCATTTTTTTAAAGAGCTGTGGCTTGATAACAGTCAGTTTAAAAAAATCTAAATAAATATTCTGTGATATATTATACGGGAATATTTACTGATTCCTGTTTTTACTATTTTCTTTTTTTCATTAAGATCATAAATTGATTTTTTTGTTTTAATTATATATAAGGCTGATTGTTTTGTACCCAGTAAGTTCAAAATAAGGATTGCAGATTGCTGACGATGAGAAACAATGTGTAAATATTTTAAAATATTTTTTATATCAGTCACAATTTGTAAAAAATATTTTCTCCTTTTCCAGATTGGTTTTTATTATGTTTTAGAACACCTTGGATGTTATTAGAATTATTTTTTATGTAAAAATTTTTTTTTGATGGAGTATTGCAAAACTTACTAAACTTTTTGAAAATTATAAAACGAAAGATATTTTCTAATGTGTTTATGTAAATTAACCCTTAATTAAGTGGATTAGTGTCCGCTTTCTTTTGTTGTAAATTTTAATAAAAAGTCAAGGTTTTATTAGTGATTAATTTTTTTTTACGTTAATCAAATCACCAAGTGGCTTATTAGTCCGTGTAATACAATGCTAATTATAATCCAATATTTGCGGTGATAAAAATGTTTTTATTTTATTTTTTTATTTATTTTTTTTTTTGTGTGGTAATTTCACCCTGAATCACTTAAATCATCTCAACATTTGTTTATTTTATAAACCAGGAAAACATATTACAAAATTAATGAATTTAATATTATATCAACTAAGGAAGAAATGTCAATTGTAAAGCTATCTTGTAATGTAAATGCAACAAACATTTCTATAGAATAGACTCTTCTTTTTTTTTCAAAAATTTACCGACATGTCAGTGTTAATTTCCACATTTTGTCAACAAAAAAAAATCTAAGCTTAAATGAATATGAAAACAAATTATTTAAAAAAAAGTCTTCACGTCCAAATTGCTACTCTAGTGTCGGCCAAGAGGCCACATCTTCATGTCAGCATGGAATATTCCAGGGGTAAATCAGATGTTGAATGTGTTCTAATTATTCTGGCATGTTAACCATACATATCCTGGTAGTATAAAAATTCCAGAAATATATGTATGTTTTAACAGTCAATTTTACATTTAGCTTTGTCCAACTTTGAGGTTGAGAAAGCTGTTCAGATGTTATCACTTTAAAAAACTAATGAAGTGTTTGTTGTGTACATATAATTAATAACTCAAATTTATTGTGATGTACTTTATTGCATCAAAATTGTTTTTAAAAACCTAATAATTCATTTGCTATGAGTGTTTGGTGTTTATTTCAGTTACAGGCGAGGCAAGGTTTTACGCGTATCTTCGTGTTCATCCGCTTGATTTTTTTTATTTATTTATTTTTTTTATTTTGTTCTTTTAAATCGGTTTGAAAATTTATACCTGTTTTGTTTCAGTGAGGAGTCAAGCTTATTTATTATTGAAATATGTTTTTATGTACAGATCAGCTAAAAGAAATTTACAATTGGCTTGAGTTTTTTTATATCTTCCATAAGATTTGAATAATTATATTAAACATTTGTTAATATACAATTAGATAATGCATTGTTTTTTGTATGAATACAGCTAAAAAAATTAAAATTACAATTTGATTTTATTGAAAGATGCTTATTAATCAAATTTCCCTTTGAATGTGAAAATTATTGTCACTGACGATATTTTTTTCCCTAGTTTAGTAAATTAATTCCTGCCTTGTATACTAAAACATTTCTCTTTCTTATTATTAAACAAAATTCACACAGTTATTTAAAACGTAGCAATTGATAAGCTTTCTTACAAATGTGGTCAACATGACAATAGAAATAAGATGGGTCCTAGGTGAGAGCCTTGAAGCCCACCAGAAGCAGTCAAGTGTGAGATAAAGATGATTCTTCAGGAAAGTAAATTTTTTTATACTTTTAAAATTATTAATTAATTATTATTAAATTATCGAGGTCACACTCAAGTGGTAGAGCAGCGGCGTATCAAGCTGAAGATCGTGGGTTCGAATCCCACTCGTGCCATTGACTTTTTATCTCAACTAAAAACCTTAATTAATTGTAATATATTAATTGGTCAAGCGGACCACGAAATTAGTGAATTTAAAATTATTTTTTTTTTTTTGCTTGCAAATAGTTCTTAAACTATCAGTTATGTGGTGGTTATTCAATTTTTTAAATATTTGTGTTGAATGTCGTGATGCAGTTTTTATTGTTATTATTATTTATTTTATGTTTTTACTTTATGCAGTTTTATTATTATTTATTTTATATTTTCTTGGATACATTGCCAAACCCAGGAAAGTTTTGTAACATAATATTTATTTATTTTTATATGTAGGATGTATATAAACAATAGCAATCAGTCAAAGAAAATTCTCTTCCTACCTAAAAAAATATGACTGAGGGCTCCAAATTTTTCTTCATCATGGAGGCGAAAAAGTGTTGTAAAAAGAAATTGAAAATTATTTTGACATACTAGTCCAAGATATTTTCTTTGTGAATGATAATTAGCCCCCCAAAAAAAATGTCAGAAAAAGAAAAAAATGAGGATGTGGAACTGATTTTCCTAGTATCAGAGGTGAAGTACTTATGGAAAAGAAAGATATTTTTTCTATTACAATTAATTAAGGTTTTTAGTTGAGATAAAAAGTCAATGGCACGAGTGGGATTCGAACCCACGATCTTCGGCTTGATACGCCGCTGCTCTACCACTTGAGCTATCGTGACCTCGATCCACTCGGACACCAACTTCCCATCCCATTAGTGAATTTAAGATATTTTTTCTGTTAACAATAAATAACCAAAACCCTTGACATCAAGACCCAACTGACTTGATTTTTAAAAAGTTCATACAAAATGACTATTTATTTATATTCATTTCAGTTACGAATGCATAAATTGAAAAATTAAAAATAAATGTCTATAAAATATTGAATTGGGGTGCTAATTTTTCCTAGTCTCGCAGGCAAAGAAATTTCAGAAAAGTGAGAATTATTTTGACCTAAATTGCCCGTGATATTTTCCGCTGGATGATAACCAATCAAAACCCTTGACATACAAATTAAAAATCTCCAGAAAAAAAGAATGATCAGAAATTTATAAAATATTTTTCTTGTCCATAAACTAAAAAAAAAAAAAAAATTAATTAAAATAAAAATAAAACAAGCATATTGAAAAATATATTGTCTGAAAAAGGAGTTGTTGTTTTCTTGTACAGAGATGAAGAAGTTTCAGAAAAATTGAGAATTATTTTGACTTAATAACCCAAGATATTTTTACTCTGTATGATAATGAACGAAAAACCTTTTTTATATACAAATTAAAAATTGGATCTCTAGTAGCTAAAATAGCTCTTTAGGAATTTTGTAAAATATTTTTACTACATGTAAACAGTTAAAACAAAATCTTCATAAAAGTTGAACAAATAATTGGCTGAAAGAGAGGCTGTATATTTCTCGTTTAGAGGTGAAGAAGTTTAAAAAAAAATGGAGAGTTATTTTGACCTAATAGCCCAAGATATTTTTTATGTGTACAATAATCTACCAAAAACCTTTTATATACAAATTAAAAATTGAATCTCCAGCACAAAGAAACTCTTCAGGAATTTTTTAAAATATTTTTCTTATGTATTAACAGTTAAAAAAAATATGTCCATAAAAATTGAAATAATAGATAAGGCTGAAAGAGGGGCTGTATTTTTCTCATTTAGAGGTGAAGAAGTTTCAGAAAAATTGAGAATTATTTTGACTTAATAGCCCAAGATATTTTTACTGTGCATGATAATCAGCCTGTAAAAACCTTTTATATACAAACTAAAAATTGTACTCCAGTAAAAAGAAGCTCTTTAGGAATTTTGTAAAATATTTTTACTACATATAAACAGTTAAAAAAAATCTTCATAGAAGTTGAAAAAATAATTGGCTGAAAGAGGGGCTGTCTTTTTCTCGTTTAGAGGTGAAGAAGTTTCAGAAAAATTGAGAATTACTTTTTCCTAATAGCCCAGATATTTTTACTCTGTATGATAATCAGTCAAAATCCTTTACATACCAACTAAAAATTGGGTCCCCAGCAAAAAGCAGCTCTTCAGGAATTTTTTAAATTATTTTTTGTACATATAAACAGTAAAAAAAATCTTCATAAAAATGGAACAAATAGTTGGCCGAAAGACAGGCTATATTTTTCTCATTGAGAGGGGAAGAAGTTTCAGAAAAATTGAGAATTAGTTTGACCATTTTTTTAAAACTAAACACTAACCATCCCTTTTGACCTTATGGCCTAAGATATTTTTACCCTGTATGATAATCAACCAAAAACCTTGAAATGGTAATAAATAGTTTAAATGTCTGATTTAAAAAAAAAATATTATTTGCGTAAGAATGTCAATTAATAGATCGAAATCAAGTGTGGTTGATTGTGAACGGAGCGACCGGCGCAATGTTAAGTCCGTTGTGAGGAGGCGGTCGGTGGCCAGTAAGTGATCGAGTGGGGAAGTGTAGGGTCGATTCCCACTGCGTTCTTCCTCGTCCCTGTGAATGGCTCTCGTCTTTAATGGACAACCAGGCGATCCTCCACAAATGTCGTCCCGGTACGGCCACCTTGTCCAAGCCGCAGATACTCGATCCTTCCTGGTCCATGAACATAGACATGACGGAAATCAGACTGGCCACGTTGGCCGAAGTCGAATCTTTAATAACGAAGCCGAGGAAAGGCCCTGTACATATCACAGAAGACACTTTTCTCAAATACAAGAAACGTTTCTTCGATGTCAACGATATGAAAAGACCTAAAAGGAATATCCCCGGACCGATCAACAACGAACGTCCTAAAGTCAGCGCTATGGATATTCTTGGTGAAGAGGTATGCTTTAGTTCTATCTTAACTGCTTTTCCTTTTAACTTACATAACAGAAGAGACATATTTGATAAACCTTCTGAATATTTTCTCATAAATTTCAGATGCCTCACTTTTAATTTTCTGGATTAATTCTTCTAAAATTTTATCGAAGCTACCAGCTTTGTCCCGTAAATTTGCCCGCTGAGTATGGGAAGCAAGTTAGCATGAAAGCAACTAAAGAATACAATCTTCTTCTCCATGTCAAAAATCCTGGAAACACTCCTTTTTAAAACGCCTCATCCTATATCCACATAGAACTTCATTTTCACCAATTCGCTTCCATCGCAATCATTCAAAATCCAGCACAGCTTCAAGCCTCAAAGACTTCTCCTTGTACTGTTCCGAAGTAAACCTACCGATTGCTGAAAAATATTCATCCTCGCCAAATTAGTCGCACCAGCTACCAGAACCAGCTTAGTACTTGGATCCAGGGCTGCAGACCAATTGGCACTGTGGTTAATCAACAGAGCGACCAGTTGAACTCCGAACAAATTTTGACTACTATCAGCCTTTAGTATATTATTTGCTGTCCTTAACTATTGATATTGACTCTACTGCTACATTTATTGGATCTGGTGCAGTCACTACTGGATCTGGTTCAGAGCTAGGATCTGGATTATCTTTGGTTCTGGCCTGATTGCTTATTCTAGAAAAACTTCACCTAATGGACAGTTGTTCTCGTATGCCATCGTCGGTTTTCCAATGGCAGAAGCCATAGCATAATTTGCATTGATGTATTTCTTACTCTTTTATGTATGCAAAACGCATTAACCTACTTTTATCTTGCGAGCCAAAATTAAATCAAGTCAGGCGTAAATAAAAGTGCTTGAAATATAATGACGAGTGTACAAAGAAACCTGAACTTCATCCACTCTACGGAACGAAATGTAGTCCTGGCTTTAGTATTTTTTACTAAAACATACAATCCTTACCTTCCTCTTTTATGGAAGTATTCCTAGTCGTTCATATTCCCCCGGACATAGGCAATCGAAGGAGTTTGTGAAGGAGATCAAACCAAAAGAATCGAAATGGCTATTCTCTAACTCAAGGAAGGGAATTAGGAGGCTGATAGGTATCCTGCCGGGCCATTGCCTTTGAAAGACCCCTCTTCGTAATGGGTATTTTACCCCTTCTGCCGTTTTTATGAAATAAAAGAAGAAACGGCACGGCACTACCTCGCAGAGCGTGATAGGTACGCCAGGTGTAGATTCGAAACTTTTGAAGGAGAGGACATTACCAAATCACTCCCCGAGATAAAATGGTCCAAAATCTTGGGGTTTGTGAACAAGTTCAAGAGGTTTATGCTGGACATGTGAACCGACCAAGTCCCGGACCCTTTAGGTATGGGGTACGAGTCTACCCAGGCATTTAACCCCTCGGGACTTGGTCGCCCGCCCTGCGTAATAGATATATTCCTAAAGCTCACAAACTTCCTACAGAGCTAATAAATGCTCGAAGACTGCTTTTAAAACGTTTAATACCCAGCGTAGATTCAAGGAAGAAGAGAAAAAAGAGCATGCTTAGTACGTTCCTAGATGCGGCCCAGGCTTTTGATATGGTCTTTCACCGAGGCTTAAACGCCTCCTACTAAGCCCTACCCATACCTTAATCCTTATCCTGGATACCTAATTAACTGACCGCTGATACAGAGTGGTGCAACAAGGAATAGTCAGATATAATACCAATGTTGATGTAATATTCGGGATGAGTAATATACCGCGCCCTTGAGAAATATTGTATCTCCTGTACCTACAGCATACCGATTAGCCCTAGTTGCTCAAGAAATTAGTAGGCCCAGTTTCAGTGGTTGAATTTCTTCTACAGTTACGTTGTACGTCCGAAAACCCTTCCTCCTTGTTAGTACACTTGTTGGTGTCTCCTATGCTTCCTTATATCTGCACGTGTCGTGTTGTATTATTCCTATCTTCCTCAAATGCCCATTTAGTCAAATACGAGCAGGCGTTCCACAAGGGAACATTCTTGTCTGCATTTTACTGATTTTCTATACATCTTAACACCATCATGACCCTGGATGACACTCTAGTCTTCTAGCCCAAATCTTATCGAAGCAATCTCCAACACCCAAGAACAACTTGACTGATGCAAACTGTCTTGGATAGGGAGAAGATTAGGAGGCCACAAGGCCTCCGCACCTCTATCTGAGTGGATCTATTGTGATCCTCTATTTTTTATAATTCATTGGTCAGCTTCAGATTATTAGTCAACCTCCATAAGCTTGCCAGCTCCTTAGTGTAGGATCTTGTTTGCGGGATTTCCTCTCCTAGTAATAAGAATCTACACCTATGTAGACACTCACAAAACCAGAGAATGTTCTGCGGTCTTCTCTTCTTCTAGGCAGTATCTGCACAGTGGTTCTTCTGTCTGTACTCATATCCGGTGCCTTGTTACGCGGCAGTGCCCTGAAATCGAAACCGCGGCCGGAGGTTTCGACGCTAGCGGAGCCCCTACACACAGGGAGATTGAGATGTCTTCTCTATCTAGGGTGTGCGTGGGAGACCGGCTGATGCATTTCGGCCCTATCGGGCGTCCCTTTACGCGTGGCACTGGTGCACAATGTTAACCCACCCCCTCGGAAGGGGCAAGCGGGAGAAATCGGCATGTCTGTTTGATTAGTCTGTGGATTTGCGGGCTTCTACGCCGAACCTCACGGTCTTACAGCCAACCTTGCGTGGAGGTGATTCCCTCCTAACTTGAGCATCTAAACGTGTGACGGCCTATGTGCCAGGTGCGCACGCTAAAGAACCTCAATGTTATAAGACATTGCGACCCCCAACAGGAAACATTTGCCCTGACAGGAGTCCAACCAGAATCCTGGACCTAGAGAATTCATGACGTTTTTGGTCAACATGACCACGTTCTTATTGCCTCCGTGTCCCTACATGCCATGTCACGTACTTCTTCCAGGGATTGCACACAATTCCATACGCCTCTTGCCTTTACCTGGCATGAGGCGTAAGTGCCGCCTGATTGACAGAGAAATTGGCTATTTGCTCGGAATGTGTTCTGTGCCTTTTTAATTCTTTGGCGCATTGTTCAATTGTTACGATTTCGGACTGAAAATCTAGCATGTTTAGTGTCGTTTAAAGTCGGTTCAGTATTCACGCTGAGTACTCCAGCTGCCGCGCCTCTATCCGTTTTTGAGCCGTCAGTTATTGGCTTTCAGAGGTATCCCTTTGGACCACTCTTCCCTTTCTGGACCTCGTACTTGTTGTATTTTGAAGTAGTGGTATCGATTGCCATTTCTAGTATGGCATCTGTCTGTTTCACCTCCCTCAGTTTCCCTGGTTCTTGGAGATGATTATCCATTTATGAGCCTGTGATCCGCTGCTTGCAAACTGTCTGACAACACTGAATATGAAAAATGAACATAGTGTGAACAATTACGTTAAAAAAAATCTTTTCCTCTACGGTACATAAACTACAAGGACCTACCGACTTCTATTCAAGTCAGATACCTAGGAACGAGGCAGCAGGCTGACCTGCAATCACCTGACAAGACTTGAGAAACAACTTAACCGAAGACTTTCGACCAAACTCAACCTCTTTTGAGTGGAACTGTGTTTCCGCCAAGCAATCCGATATCGAACGCAACCAATCCTTCCACTCAAAAGTCCATAGGCAAACTAACAAAGCTCATTTCTCATCATTAGTCTCACTATCCACAACGAGTTTAATATCCCATTCCGGTTCAAAAAGGTCTAGAACAACCGTGACATCCATCCTCACTGCCCAAGTCTTATCTGCACATTCCCATATTTACATCTTTATAGCACGGTAGCCTTGAGACCTCCTCGCCCCTTACTCATCCATATTGAATGTCAACGTCGGCTGGTTTCCCACAACCTATGATCTCCGGGTCTAAGTGTTGTGACCAGAAGGAATTTATAATACGTATTCATAAGCTAAAAATAAAAAAAAGAAATGTAACATAAAAGAAAGCAAATTACAGATGTATATTAAGGTTGTCTAATATCTAGGAAAGGAAAAATGAACAAGTGATATTGAGTTACTTGTAAGCCGGTTGATCACACCCAATTAGTAGTGTGGATGGAATGAAATCCATTCTGAAATGTCTCATAAATAAAGCACAATCAATAAATACGTTTGTCTATATTGACGGTGATGTTATTTATTAAATATTCCCCTTGAGAGGTACTCAGCTGAAAGGAAGTTTGACAACAATTAAGGGATAATGGGAATAAAATGATTTGTGGCTAAGGAAGGGTTAATCTCCTAGTATAAAGACTAATATAGTGCCGATCAAATCAGTAATCCGAACATTTCCCACCTATTTTCTGTAAAATTAATTAATCGTTAATAAATGTTGATGTGGACAAAAAATTAATAAATCACTAATAAATGTTGTTGTGGACAAGTAGTTTTGTAATAACCATTTTTTCCTTCAAATTAACGACTTTTAATTGGAAATCAAACATTTTTAATCTTACATTAACTCTTTCTCTCGTCACTTTAACCCTTTTTAATTTGAACTTAACCCTTTTCCACTTCAAATAGCCCTTTTTTAATTTATATAAAGGATTAAACGAAAACTTAGGAGATGATATGAAATGTAAGCTTGTAAAATATAATTTCTGTATAATTGAGAATTTAAAAAAATAAAAATAAAATAATTGGACGGCCATATGATTTTACTTAGTTACTTTTAAAATTATAAATCAAATGATTCGTCTTATAATTTGAGAACTTTTTAAAAATATACAATAATTAGGCGTTTAAAAGCCATAAGAAAATGAATTATTATTAAAATTCAAGAAATATAAAAAGTAAACATAAAACAAATATTTTTTATTAGAAAATTTTTAATAGAAAATAATTGGGCTCTTATATGTATAAAATACATAGGAATCTTTTATGCAGTGGTTCCAAATCTCTCCATTTTATTTTTTTTTCTATTTTTTACGAGGGTTCGCAACAGCAGAGGTCATATAAACCCTCAGGGTGCCGGTGTTTTTGAAAAAACCCATTTGTAAGGATGTCGAGTTCGAATGCAGGGCCGCTGGATTCGAACCCGGGACCTTTACCTTACAGTGATGAGCGCTTCAACCGTTGCGGCCCTCCATTTTATTAAAATTTTACAATTAAAAGAAGTTATTTATTTTTATATTTAATTTCGTATAATTTATCATTTTAATTGTAATTAATTTTCATAGGTCTTTTAAGAAGCCAATTATTTTTTATTTTATTAATTTTTTTAAACTTGGGAATTTTTCTTTACGTGCTTAGATTTCATACCATCTCTTAGGTTTTTAAATGTTTTATTTAAAGGGTTAGTCTGAAATTAAAAAAGAGGTCAATTTGAAGTTAAAAACGGTTAATTTGAAAATTAAATGCAATTAATTTCACGGCAAAAAGATCAATTTAAAATTAAAAAGGGATAGCTTAATGGAAAACGGTTAATGAGAAATTACAAAGGGTTAATTTTCATATTAAAAGGGGTTAAATTGACGTATAATATATATATATATATATATATTAATTTGATTAAACCTTTGACAAAAAAATTTCTCCCACTCATTCTCCATGCTAGAGCGTACGCTGAACTAAACGATAAATAGCGCGCGCTTAGCATAAAACGTTCCTTTCTATGTCGTCCCGACTCGCTCAGTGGTGTCCAGAATTTCAGAAGATTAGACGACGAGGAGGAATGTTTGGAAGAGGTTGGGAGGAAAGGTGTACATGAGGATTAGAAATGAGTTAAGCTAGGGCTGGAATTAGGTTTAATAAATAAATTAAAATTTATTTATTACTACCTGTATTAATGAAATGTAAATCTCGTAATTTGAGGTTAATTACATTTTTACATTTATACGCTGTATATTGAGGGGAGTCGCCAACCATTGTTGGTCTCCCATAATTAGGATTAGTGTGTGATATTTCGTAAATGGATCTTCCCTTGGAGATGCTTGTTTTTACTAAAAATGAATTTGACTAGTTTATGTCAGTACTTTTCATTATTAAATTCCATAAATTGTTCACAGCTCGTTATTTATATTTTTTAATCATATTACAAAGTGGTGGAAGTTTTCTACTTCCTCCTTGTTGCATATTGCATATTTCCTCCTTTCTTCCTTTAGTTAATAGCTTTATTTCATCTTAATAATTCTCCTCTGACTAACAATTTTTGACATAAGAAATAACTTATTTTAATCATTTGTGTAACGCAATGAACCCAAATCTATTTCTACCTCCTTGTATATAAACACTAGAATTTACGTCAAACTTGCCAATGTTTAATACGTTAGTAAGTAAAGTAAAAAATTTAAGTAATCCCTATCATACAGGAGTACGTAACGTTCAAGTACCGAGGTGTTGCATATGAAGGGTCAAACACTTTTCCATATAATTCTCATGAAAATTCCATGGGTTTTGTGTTTCGAACCCAGGACCGCTAGCGTGGCGAATAAGAATCAGGCCCTAACCACTCGGCCACCGCAGTCCTCTGATGGTGCTAATATCTCACAAAAGGGCCTTGATGTTTAATTACCCGTTGGATGACTCGGACGATGGGTCAAAACACTAGACAATACTTTTTTCCATATTATTCTAATAGTAAAAAATGGTCATTCTGGCCTCCTCTATCTCCGCCACCCCACTCCATGGGATCGGACGGTCACTTCTGTTCCACCCAGAGGAGCCATCCCCATTAAATTTGGAACTACGGTGATAATGGGTGGTACAGTGTGGCCAAGGCGGGGGGTGCAATCTGAAAGGGCGAGGCTCGTGTCCCCGGTCATTTCCTTTCTCAATCCAGGTCATTCGGCATATTTCTTTGAGACCTCTCCCAACCCTTGGATGCAAGTGGGGTATCCAGGCACAACATAATGGTGTAGCCTTGGGAGGGTGGCAACCTCTCTAAAGCACGAGCTGGATTCGTGTCGTCCTCCGGATTGTCAGCGGACGGCGCGTGCTGCATCAGAGGCGCACGAGGGTTAGGGTACCAGATCCTATCTTCATAGACGGGGGAGGGTGCATAACCATCTGAACTACGGGATAGAAGAAAATGTTCCAAGTCCAAACCCTGATACATGGGAGTGGGACTCGTAGTGGCTTAGTCGCGATGCTCCTGGCGAGAACTTAGTGTGAACCTGTTGCTCGGGGGGTACCGTAGCGGTTTCCTTCCGAGGGCAGTGTTCCTCTAGGGGGTGGCTAGACATTCCACTTTAAACAAAACCGCGGCCGGAGCGGATCCGGAAGTTCTTACATTGGAGGAGCCCCAATACTCTGGGAGATAGAGCGGCCAAAAGGCTAGGTACGGACATTAAAGATCCTCATGTCCTTTTAAAGGTTCAGAGTAAATACGAGTCACTTCTGGTGTGTGTCATTTCTTGGACCGCCTCCCCTCTCTAACAGCTTCATGGGGTCTGATGGCAAATATACCTCATTGAATCACCACGTCACAAGGGTGGGGTAGTTGTCGACGGTCCCAGAAATGACCATTTTATACTACTTATTCTTAATCTATCGGTAATTTAATGTTTCAGGTGACGAATCAGGTCCCGACGCCGTGCCGTGCTTGCGCCAAAAACGACAAACCCGAGAGGTTCCATTCACACCCGAAAGGAGGCCCTAGGTCGAAAACTTTGCCGAGGGAGAGGAATCAAGCGATCAGGAACGCCGTTTCAAAGCCGGTCGCGTTAAAGTACAAAAGCGGAAAAGCGCGAGAGCCGCTCAAAGCGCAAGAACAGCCCGGGGCGAAAATCGTCCCCTCGCCTCGTCACAAACCAGCGCAGACTTTAGCCACACAGCTCATTGTTCCTCCTGCCGTGACCATCGAAGAACCCGCTGCCAAACAGGGACGACCTTCGCCCAAAAAGTCCGTCAAAACTTCCATCAAGGTCTTAGATGGAAAAGTTGCTGGTAAACTTGGAGGGCAAAAGGTAATTTTAAATGTTTTATCCAACTATGTATGCAATGGTGTTTTACAAAATATTGTTTCCTAAATTGTGAAATTTCTTTGTACGGTCTGATTTTGGTTAGCTTATCTTCGCTGAGTTGATCTGTCAGACGTGTTTCGGCATTTCGTCATCTTCAGTGTTGGGTCCTGAGACCAAGTTCAAGCTATCTAATCTGTACCAAATGATTGGTGGTTGCCCATGCCCGTGACGGTTCTTGGTGAACCTCTTTGTCGTGTTCTTGTTGGAAAGATATTTCGAAGTGATTACGTCTCGGCAAAACGCAGGCAGTTCTGTTTCTTCAGGGCAAGTTTGGACGGTAACGAAAGAACAGATGAAGCGGCTAATACCACGACGCTATGACACTGTAGACGCCATAAAATCCATGTTTAACTATGGCGGACGCCGTTCGTATTTTTGAGTCAAAACTCGCCTAGATGACCAGTGCAGAGCAAGTTCGATGTGTTCCATATAAATGAAAAGTGTCTTTCACGGCTATATGTAGAGAGCGAATATGGAAGTGTGAATTCTACTTGATACCTCATTATAAATGTTATTTTTGCGTTGGATCTTGATATTGAGTCTATTTATTTGCGCTAATGTGTACTGTATTTGACCCTTCATGTATATAATTTAAAAATGCATTTATGAATGGGTGATAGTTAGAGTTCAAATGAGAAGGTTAAAAACTGGATGTGATGACCTGAAACCTTGCTATCGATAGTTTTAGATAGCTTCGATCAAATTTGGACGCTAACGAAAGAGCAGATGAATTGGCTAATACCAGGTCGTCTTAACCTCCTGCCATCTCAAGCTAAATCGCCATAAAAACCAGGTTTAACGAGTGCAGAAATAGTTTCTCGATTTGTTTCATATAAATGAAAGCTGACATTCCTTGGTTCTGTATAGAGAGCGAGTAGGGATGCCACTATCTTGTCCACAACAGCTAGTCTTTATCCACTGCTCTGATTTTTGGAAGGATCCTGAGTGTTTTATTTGATACTGTGGTATTGTATAATGTTATTTTTATTACAATTAATTAAGGTTTTTAGTTGAGATAAAAAAAGTCAATGGCACGAGCGGGATTCGAACCCACGATCTTCAACTAGATACGCCGCTGCTCTACCACTTGAGCTATCGTGACCTCGATCCACTCGGACACTAACTTCCCATCTCAACCCCCCTTTTGAATTTTCCCTCCTTGTAATATATTAATTGGTCAAGCGAACCACGAAATTAGTGAATTTAATGATTTAAAATGAAGTATACTTCACTAACGCTCTCCGTGGCCATTTCATTTGTCTTTGAGAATCTAATCTAAGAATCTAGAAAAAGGAGGGAAAATTCAAAAGGTGGGGTTGAGAGGGGAAATTGGTGTCCGAGTGGATCGAAGTCACGACAGCTCAAGTGTTAGAGCAGCCGCGTATCTAGCTGAAGATCGTGCGTTCGAATCCCGCCGCTCGTGACACTGCCTTTTTTATCTCAACTAAAAACCTTAATTAATTGTAATATATTAATTGGTCAAGCGGACCACGAAACTATTGAATTTAGTTATTTTTATTATGCATTTTGATACTGAGTGTACTTACTAGCGTTAATGACGTGGATTTCTTCCTAGCGGAGAAAATCTGCAGGAACTATTGAAAAAAATTAACCACTTCTAACGAGCAATGGATAAGCATGGACTAAGTTGTTATTGAATATATAATATTATCGTCTATAAAACAACGATTTAATAATCAAATGTATTGTAAAAGAAAACCTGATGGTAGTGGTAATAATCATGGAAAAGTTTAACAGTTAAACAAGTTGCTTTCATTAGACCATCCTTTCTTCCCACTATGTTTTTACCTGTTATGGATTAATTACTGACCATATCAGAAAAATCGATGGATAAACATTTTAACAAAAGCTAGACCGTCGATCAAATTTTTGTTTTTACAGTGTAAATAATCTGAAAAATAGCGGGTTGTATATAAAAGCCGAACAATCCATCAATGTATACTAAATTTTTAACAATTTTTTTAGCTGTATCCATTTATTTACTAATTAGATTAAAATTACAACTTCTTTTGCACAGAATGAAACTGGTCTCATGAGATTTCGAGCTTTAGAAGTGGTTCAAATAACTTTTTGAAAATTTCGAATCAGGTGCCAAAACAAAATTCCGAATTCTTCACAGTCTAACAATTCGATACTGGAAAGGAATCCGCCTGAATTTATGGCTGAAATCGAGCGGAAATTCGAGCTTGACCATAAAATCGATTCTTCCAAGGTTTTTCCCCTTTCGGAATACTTTTATTTAAACAGTTCATCGTGCGTTTTATATTAAACTAAAACCATTTCTGTACCAAATGAAACTGACTCCGTGATATTCTGAGCTCAAGAAGTGGTTCAACTAATTTTTTGAAAATTTCGAATCAAGGGTTATCATTTATTTTGCCTTAACTTACAAGTCGTCATTTTTTAAGACTCTGTCTTATATATCATTATATTCTGTGTCAAAAGGATATTCCAAATTCTTCAAAATCTAACAACTTGCTGCTGGGAAGAAATCCGCCTGAATTTATGGCTGAAATCGAGCGGAAATTCGAGCTTGTCCATAAAATCGATTCTTCCAAGGTTTTTCCCCTTTCGGTATACTTTTCTTTAAACAGTTCATCATACGTTTTACATTAAACTAAAACCTTTTCTATACAAAATGACACTGGTCCCGTACTATTCAGAGCTTTAAGAGTGGTTCAAATAACTTTTTGAAAATTTCGAACCAATTGCCCTGTGAACTTACGATTCACCATTTACACAGTTTTGAAATCTTTCGATTTTTGCATAATATTTTATGTCAAAACCTTCCAAATCGAAACATCGTCAGACAACATGGAAGAGGAATCGCCCTGTCTTCATGGCGTAAATTGAGCAGAAATTCGAAAAATTCCAGTTCGATCATTTCGGTGCTTTTTTTCTCCAAAGAGCTCGCTTTTTCAAGACTCTCTGTTTTTCTGGTACATTCTTCAAAAATTGCCTTCCCATCCTGAAGTTCGTGATCAATTTCCTTCTGCAAGAAGAGGTCGGTATTCTTAATGACATGAAATGTCTCCTTAATGACTTTGTGTAACTGGAAAAGTCAAATATCTCGAATACAATTTACAATCAGACTATGGACAATAGGGACTGTTTAGTCTCATTTTACTTGTAGAATAGTATTCTCTTCACGGGATAATCTGTATATAAAAATATCAAATTAGAGAGAACATGCTTTAGTTCTATTGTCTAAGTTTTTGTCTCAGATAATTTTCTTAATCAAACATATTATATATTCCTTGAAAACCGTTACCTTCGTCTTAGGTTTACGTCTATTTATTTAATATTTATTGTGCTTGTTATTATTGCGAAAACACTCACACAACATATATGTAGCAAAATATAGTAAAAGGGAAAACCTACTGGCTAAAGATTTCGGAGATGTCATTGAAAAGACAAGGGAAAGGATGTTAGATAGATAGATAGATATAATATTTCAGGGTATGGTATACTGCGCCCTTTAAGAGCTATTTTATCCCCTGTGCTCTGCCTAAAGCACATCGGTGAGTCCTATTTCATCAAGAAACTTGATTAATAGGCCCGGTTTCAGTGGTTGTAGTTCTTCTATGGTCACATTGTACATCCCAAAACACTTCCTCCTGCGGGCTAGTGTAGCTCCGCAGTTTGTTAGTAAGTGTGTTGGTGTCTCTTCTGCTTCTTTGCAGAATCTACATGTGCCATCTTGGATTATTCCAATTTTCTTTAGATGTCCATTTAATCTACAGTGTCCTGTCAGGAATCCTGTTAGGATTCGCAGTCTGTTCCTGCTTCCTTTGACACATTCTGTGATTTCTTTCTTGCCAAAGTTGGTTAGAAGATTCTTGGATTGTATATGTCCAATAAGTGAATTCCAAAGTTCGCTCATTTTCTTTTTATCCTTCTGTGTGAGGTATTCGTTGATAGTGTGTGTTCCTATTCCACAGAAGGGTTCAGGTCCTATTAGCGGTGTGGCAGCCCCTTTTCTTGCCAGGGTGTCCGCTTTCACATTGCCTTCTACTCCCATGTGTCCTGGGACCCAGCAGAGGCTGACTTTATTCTGCAAACCCAATACATTTAATTTGATTTTGCAGTTCAGCACCATCCTTGAACTAATGGTATTTGAGCTTAGTGTTTTGATGGCTGCTTGACTATATGACATGATAGCTATATTCTTGTTTTTGTATCCTTAGGGAAAGGATGTTAAAAAATAAGAAAATTTTTTTAAAAGAGCTGGATGTTTTGATCTTCTCTTTTCGAAAAACTTACCTGATGTTAAACCCGAAGAGGCGGAAAATCGTTCGTAGTTCAGTTTTACCTTTTTCGTCTATAATCCGTTTTTCATGAGATTTCTGCGCTAAAAGTTGTAAACGCTGTGATTCTCTCGAATAGCCCCTGCGAAAAATAATCTTGATAAACATGCCAGGGGAAACTCTATCGATTTGAATTCCATGTCCATTAATTCAATAGTTTTCATTTAATCGGTCAAAATTGCCGTGCTTTTGAGTGGTTCTCATGTTTCGGCGAGATTTCGTTCCTTTTTTTTTTAAATAAAATTCTAAGGCCGATAATCTCTTCACATCCCACGAATCTTCGTGTTGAATTAATTTATCCAAATTTCAGAGTACACAGAGGTTATGTGTTACAACCATTAGCTTTGAACACGCTTTAAGTTTACCGGATCGATCTTTCTGGAGGCGTTTTGAACGCTGAAAAGGCGGAAGAGGACAGGCCCAGTCGGAAACTGGAACGGCTCTGTGTAATCAACGTTGCATGACATAAACGTCGTCCTTCGGCCTGACGGAATTGCTACTAAATCGATCATATCAGAAAAAACGATCTCATTGCCACGGCCAAGCCTACAATTAAAGCGACAAAATCGAAACTTTTCGAAAAATCGTTTATATTCTTTGTGGGCAAACAATCCAACACCGCTTCTCGGGGAAACGCTGGTTTTTGTCAGTCGAAGGGAGATCATTTCGACTTCCAATTAATTAAGGTTTTTAGTTGAGATGAAAAAAAGTTAATGGCACGAGAGGGATTCGAACCACGACCTTCGGCTAGATACGCCGCTGCTCTACCACCGGAGCTATCGTGACCTCGATCCACTCGGACATCAACTCCCCATCTCANGCTCGTGCCATTAACTTTTTTTCATCTCAACTAAAAACCTTAATTAATTGTAATGATTTAATTGGTCAAGCGGACCACGAAATTAGTGAATTTAATGAATTTCTACTTACGTTGTGAAAAAATGGGTTTAAATATCAACGCCTAAAAACACCCCTTTTCTCATAAATTTTACAAGAAGAAGGAAGCTAAATCTAGAACCCACGCCAAAATATGAAGCTATACATGTATGAGAAGTAGTAGTTATACTAAGCAGCTAAGGGCCGAAGTACAACACTTGACCAAAGGCCCATGTGCATAAGGAAATACGCCATGCCACTACTAAACCCAGTATGACGTTGTTGGGTCAGACCAATGTTCAAATATGGTGGCCAAAGTCTGAACATAACTGCCAACATATTCCTAAGATACAAAAGAATAAAACCAGATCTAAGGAGATAAAATAAATATGCTATAACTGTACTTGACAAAATGATTAACAGATCCTTCCGTGTAGTCATAGATAACAGAGATCTGCAGAGGAAAGATACCGAAAAGTTTCAGGAAAGAGGCGCTGATATGGTATAACGATGGTCAAAAATGGTACAGGGGGTGGGTAAAGGGTTAAAGGAGCCGAATTACGTTAGCAAAATCCTTTGGACTGCCACGAACATTTCAAGCTGAGGTCCATGCAATCCAACACACAAGATCAAGAAAGAAGAAAATGAAGGTTTTGATCTAAATAATTTGGGACAAACAGGCAGCAATAAAGGCACTAAATGCGTTTTTAGGTCCAAAACCAATCTGGGAATGACTAAATTGCCTAATGTCCTTAAGACACAATAAGGTTACCTTGTGTTCCCAGCATAGGAAGGTATAAAAGGAAACGAAAAGGCTGACCAACTAGCCAAAGAAGGGCCCAAAGAGCCGGAACCACAAGTAGCTTGAACGATCTGGAAAAGTCGTTTCAAAAAGAGAGTGCGGTGAACGAAAACCCAAGGTATGATGTATGCTAAGATATTCTTAAATTTCTCAAAAAGGAAGGAGAAAGAACTTTTCTCTAGCATGCATGATTTGAGGAACATAATATCGGCTTTCTTAACGAACTTCTAAATAAGAAGAGGAACACATCCTTCGTGACTCTGAGGCACTAGGCCGAATACGGTAGCTCTTAAGATACCGCTCAAGCAGAACAGCCAAAGGTAAATACTCTGATAAAACCAAAACTTTTGGTCAAGGTGTAGAGAATAAAAGAGTATAGAAGACTTGACGGTATAAGCTCTTAAGCACTTACGTACAACCAAGCTGACACGTCCTGCACCCAGCGCATCTAATTCTTCTAATTAGTCCTTAGCCAAACTGCTGACGACGCTAGCTTCACCTAACTTCACAACATTCCTTTATTCAACGAACTGTTCCTTTCCCCCCCTTCTGAAGTTCACGCCAACCTCTCCATCCATCATAACCCTACTGCCCAAACCTTTTCTACGCTTTCCCAACCCGAGAACCCTCCACGTCATTCCATTAAACAGGAAAGAGAGAGTCAAACTAAGAGAGAGACAGAGAGAGATTGAGTGAGAAAGAGAGAGGTGAGAAAGAGAGAGGGGGAGAGAGAGAGAGAGAGAGAGAGAAACACAGCAGAAGTAGATAGAATGCAGAATAAAGAGTATGACGGACAGAAAAGTGCATTTATACTCGCAGTTTACAAAAATAACATTCCACTTAAGTCAGATACTTAGGGCTACACCTAAACCGCAGAGTGTATGGAACCCCTCACACGTCTTAGGAGACAAGTCAAGAGAAGGCTTGGACAACGAAGACTTTTTGACGCAAAATCTGTTCAGGGAAACCAGAGACATCGTTACATATCCTTGTGGGGGAAAGTGCATTTTACACAGTATGGGCATAAATCATAATCATCGGTTCTCCCCTCCCCCCACAAAAAATCTGAATATTTATTCGGTTGGAATAAGACGGCATGAAATAGTGAGAAATTCACTTTCTCTGTTGAATGTACCATTTATAGGTTTTATGCGATGATTATTAAGTCATGACTTATGTACTTAAACCTTATCAGAGTTTTCTTCCAAATACTCTATGATTTAGTCACTTATAAGATTAATCAAAAGTTCAATTTCAAAAAGTTTTTATTTTCTTTCTTGTCGCGGAGCGATTCTAACTCTTCATACATAATGAATTTCGTCTCTATAAACTAATAACCCTTTCGTGTTTTTCACGAAAGGGTTTTTATCTGTTTATATGGACATTTGCCGTGAGTCGAAATTGTGGTGATAATCAGGCTATCATTATAACTCCCCTTGACCCGCAGCTTGCATTATCCACTTCTGTAGTGCACCACTGTAAAAACAAAGAAAGAAAATTCACCGTGATGAATTGATTTAGATAAACACGACGTTGGCAAGAATTATTGACCTTTCACATTTATAAAGTTGATCGGAAAATATGTATTCTTTTTAATGTGGTAAAAATAAGTAGAAAATTAATTGTTTATGGCCTGGTCTTGGGTGAGTGAGTGATGAATTATTGGCCCCTTCACTGCCCAATTGAGAGTACAGAGAGCCATTGTATTACAAAGGATTAGATTTTTAAGGGGTCAGAAATTTCAATGGCGGCGCTGCGAATCGAACCAACGTCCGCGGAGTTTTCGGGTCGAGAGTCTGATGCACTAAACCGCAGTTCCCTAAACAAACCCATATATTTTTATTATTTATCCTTTTTACTTATCACTATTTAACTTTTGAAGCTTGAATCCCGCTTTCCGTATAAGGTAGAGCTAAAATTGCGATATTCCTCAACAATATTCATCAACTTAAAGAAATATCCAAATTTAAGGAATACTGGGCGTCTTTTACAGAAGTCAACTAGAAAAAAGTACACAATGCGCAATTTTAAATATCATTTTCTTCTTTACTGTCTCCTGTGTGAAGGATTGCATGGGTATCAGCTTGAAATACTGTTAGCAATTTTTTCTGGCTGTAAGAAAGGGTTGTACAAATTTTCCTTGGTTGTAATTCGACTCTCTCTCTCTCTCTCTCTCTCTCTTCCTCTCTTTCTCTCTCTCTCTCTCTCTCTCTCTCTCTCTCTCTCACCCCTCCCCTCTCTCTTTTTCTCTTTTTGTCTGTCTTCTCACGCGCTTGCTTTCTCTTCTTCGCTTCTCTCACTCTCTCTCTCTCTCACTTTCTCAGTCTCTTTCTCTCTTTAACTCTCTTATTCGCTTTTTCTATCCTCTCTTATTCCATCCTTTTTTTCATGTTTCAAATTCTCTTTCTCTCCTTGAATTTTTTGTATACCTCTTCCTGTTTGTCTCTCGCGTTCTCTCTCCATCTTTGAATCACTCTGTCTCTTTCTCTATTTATCTTTCCATTTTTCGCTCTCTTACTCTCTTTAACTCTCTTATTTTCTTTTTTCCATCCTGTCTCATTCCAGGATTTTTCTCATGTTTCAAATTCTCTTTCTCCCCTTGAATTTTTTGTATACCTCTTTCTGTTTGTCTCACACTTTCTCTCTTCATATTTCAATCATTCTGTCTCTTTCTCTATTTCTCTTTCCATCTCTCGCTCTCTTTCTCTCTTTTTCTCTTTTTTCCATCCTGTTTCATTCCAGGCTTTTTGTCAAGTTTCAAATTCTCTTTCTCTTCTTGAATTTTTTGAATACCTCTTCCTGTTTGTCTCTCGCTTTCTCTCTCCATCTTTGAATCACTCTGTCTCTTTCTCTATTTCTCTTTCCATCTCTCGTTCTCTTTCTCTCTTTTTCTCTTTTTTCCATCCTGTTTCACTCCAGGCTTTCTGTCATATTTCAAATCCTCTTTCTCTCCTTGAATTTTTTGAATACCTCTTCCTGTTTATCTCTCGCTTTCTCTCTTCACCTTTCAATCATTATGTCTCTTCTCTATTTATCTTTCCATCTCTCGCTCCCTTTCTCTGTTTAACTCTCTTTTTCTCTTTTGTCCATCCTGTCTCAATCCAGGATTTTTCTCATGTTTCAAATTCTCTTTCTCTCCTTGAATGTTTTGTATACCTCTTCCTGTTTGTCTCTCACTTTCTTCTTCACCTTTCAATCATTCTGTCTCTTTCTCTATTTCTCTTTCCATCTCTCTCTCTCTCAGACACTGACGAAGAGCAAATTTATACACTGGTTAAAAATGATAAAAGTTTCTTCGAAATTATTATTATAGGTTATCTAGTTGAATGGATTATGTTATATTGAAAAACGTGAAAATTCTGGATTGATAAGAATAGAAATTTTTACTTTTACAGGAAATTTAATTCCCTTTCCTAAATTGATAGTCGAATTAATAATGCGATTTTTTATGCTTTTTGATTTGACTACTTGTCGGTGGAAAATAGGACGATCCGTCTGCATTTGATCCTTAACTGCAGATAAATAAAATCACATTTATTTATTTTTTGCTGTAGATACATCTACAGCACAGGTTGTAAACGGAACCAAGGTCGGACTATGCCCTGCCCTTTTGTCCCTAATAGGCCAAGAAACTGCCATACCTACAATGACAATCGATTTGCCCTCGTGCACTTTGGCACCTGGAGTTTCAGACTTGATGAAATTGGCTCGGGCAACCCGCTGAGCTTAATAAGCTTCTATTAACGACCTAAAAACACATTAAATCCGAATTAAAAGTCGTTTTCCACGCAAACAATAGATTTTTGCTAATTAACTTTTGCGAATTTAACTGTTATTGTTGTTTAAATTTATACTTTAACACTTTGTTGTTAAACCTCTTTTTAAACTACTTTGAACGGTATATTTTCTTTTAAAAGATGTTCAGAGTTCGGCGACCCGATGTAACACAGGCTTTTCATCGCGTGTCGCCCGACGACAATTCAAGTAGCTCAGAATGTGGGCGATTTTCGCACAACGATAGTGCTGAATATTTACACATAACCATGGATGAAAATCTAAAATCAAAGGTCATTGTTAATTTCTTTAAACATTTACGCAAACTAATAAAAAAAAAGGTAAAGACCTCTCTTATAGGAGGACTTAACCATTTTTACCTAGAGTTGCCTCAGGGGGACACCGAATTAAACAAATTTGATAAAGCTTAGCTAATCCCATGAGTTCAGGGCGGGTGGAGTGTTTTTCTTTCAATGTTTCATCCCGTGTATTGGCAACACTGATTTTTTTGGCGCCAATGTGAAATCTTCTATCTACAACCACTTCTTCTTTTATCGATTGTTATATTTGCCAAATATAAATTTTTCATATACAGTGTAGTATCATTTGACCATTTCTTGCCTAAAGTTGCTTCAGAGCCACGCCAACTTTAGTAATTTGTAAAAAGTTAGCGGGAAATCCCGTGAGTTCAGATTGGCACCAAACAAAGAAGTATTTCTCACGGCCACTGGTATCTAAGAAAACACCTAAACAACATTGGTATATTCAATGATAACCTCGTGTGTAATGTAGCCAACGGAAAGAGAGAGAAAAGGTGGCTAAAAAGAGTCTGCACCGAGACCTAAACAGATCTACTTACTGTTCCCTTCTGCCTTTGTTAAAAATTAATTGTTAGTTTTAAACTTTTAATCAAGTACAAAAGCTACTGTAGAAGACAGCTTCCGAGCCTTAAGTGCTAGATAGGCGTCACAGTACCATGTCCTCTTCTTGGAAAAATATAAACAATGGTACAATCCCAGTACATTTGCCCTAGAATACATTCTCAGGTTAGGTCAGGTGACTAACCGGATTTCGGTTATCTATTCCATTCTTCTTGGAATTTCTTTGCTTGTCTAATCCATGGTGTGGTCGATCAACCAGGATTTGGACGCTTTAAGAATGCATTTCAATTCGCTGAGCCACACCTAGACACCCGCAGAAAAAAGGCGGATCAGACGGCCTTGAGGTCATTGTGACACTCGGGTACGAACGCTATCAGAGGTCTGTGATGATTTGATTAGGCACAAAGTTACCTGAGTTCATTGTAAAACACTATCCAATTATCAACAGATGATGGTGATAATGATGATGGACCTGTATAGACTGCGGGAGTTTTGAATTTCCCAAGAACCGCAGTCTTCTGGAATTGCTACTTTTCCTAGTTCCTGTCGTCATTGATGCAATCCTTTTTCCTGATTTTTCTTCGTACCCTTGCTTGGTTGCTTCGCATTCGAAGATAATATGGTGGCAAGTTCTTCCTCCTCACCATAACCTAAAAATGGGGTTATCATTGAATGTTGTGTTGGTGTTTTATAAGAGGCTAGTGACCAGTATATAACCCTATCATTGATTAGAAAACACCTAGATAACATGAATATATTCAATAATGACCCTGTTTGTAGGTTACGCAATGAAAAGTAAGAACCTGCTAACCAAGATCTCTTATCAAAACTCGCAAAAGCAATATTAAAATTATACAGGATAAAACTACGTTGATAAGGCTATATACTGGCCAGTAGTATCTGAGAAAACATCTAAACTTGGGTTTATTCAATGATAACGCTGTTTGTAGGTTATGTAATGAGAAGGAAGAAAGACAAGGGGGCAGGTTCTTTTTCCTCATTGCATAACCTAAAAATGTGGTTATTATTGAATATATCCATGTTGCGAAGGTGTTTTCTTAGATGCCTGTGGCCGGTATACAGGGTGAATTGCTACTCGTGCTACAAACTTCTCCAGTAGATTCTTCACCCTAAAATGAACAAAAAAGTTCATATTGACCATGGTCCGATTCTCAACCATTTCAGAGTAATTTCGCTTTTTATCGATTTTGAAAGATATCACGTCCTGGCGTCGGAAAATCGTGATATCTTTTAATCTAAACATTTCTCTTAAAATCTATAAGCACCGTTGAAATCCCCGTTAATTTTTAGAGAGAATCAAAATCATAATTCCATTGAAATTTTTTAATTTAATTTAATGCCCATTTAGTATGTAATGCTTAAGAAGTTTACAAACAGCTAGAAGGTCAAGGAAGAAAGACCCAAACGTTTTGCCACCTTCATCTTCTTATTGAAAAATTAACGGGGATTTCAACGGTGCTTATAGATTTTAAGAGAAATGTTTAGATTAAAAGATATCACGATTTTCCGACGCCAGGACGTGATATCTTTCAAAATCGATAAAAAGCGAAATTACTCTGAAATGGTTGAGAATCGGACCATGGTCAATATGAACTTTTTTGTTCATTTTAGGGTCAAGAATCTACTGGTGAAGTTTGTAGCACGAGTAGCAAGTCACTCTCAAACATTAGCAATCCTTGAACCACCATTTTTTCTCTTTTTGTCATCAACATCTTGGTCTCACAACCACTAAATAAGAAAATGACGAGTGCGTTGGAAGCGTTATTAAATCAGGTAGTTTTCCTCAAATTTGCTGCCTTCTGAGACTAAAATTAGAAACTCTGGATTACTTTATACACTTTCCGATTTACACAATTTTCCACTCTTTTTGTAGTTCTGGCTGAAATAAAACACAAAAAATTAGCCCAAACATTTTGCCACCGTCATCTTCTTATTGAAAAATTAACGGGAATTTCAACGGTGCTATTAGATTTTCAGAGAAATGTTTAGATTAAAAGATATCACGATTTTCCGACGCCAGGACGTGATATCTTTCAAAATCGATAAAAAGCGAAATTACTCTGAAATGGTTGAGAATCGGACCATGGACAATATGAACTTTTTTGTTCATTTTAGGGTGAAGAATCTACTGGAGAAGTTTGTAGCACGAGTAGCAATTCACCCTGTATATCCCAATTATTCCACTGAGATGTACCCTATCTGTAGCAATGTGACTGTCAATTTTGGTGAAGCTTCTTGGACGGCAGGTTCTTTTTCTTCATTACATAACCTAAAAATGTGGTTATTATTGAATATACCCACGTTTTATGTTTTTATTAGGTTGTTATATATTTCTAATAGGTAAGATACGTTATGTTATATACTGTCATTTTATCATTATGTTGTACTAGTTGGGCATAGTAATTGTGTAATTTAAATAAAATAAATGCTATATAATGATGGATGTACTTTGGTGGACTGAGGGATATGTTCGTGAGGATGTTGGGTTTACGGTTTTGCTATTGCGTTATTTAGTAATTAGTTGTTTTTTTTCCTCGGTCGCGTTTTGTACTACGTAAAATCGTTAACGGCGAAAGATGTAATCTGTGTGTTAGTAATGATCAAACAAGCGATAACAGTATGAAAGTGCAACAAAAACAGGAATGAATCGATAACCTCTCTTTATAAAGACTGGTTATTGAATGGCCAGTATTTTCAAATTCAGGGGACCACCGTGGCCCAGATCGTTATGGGGGCCAGTGTCTCGTGTGTCACGTAGTCCGTTCGATTTACAGTGTTGCCCTTGGAATTTGTCTGACTCCGAAATGAAAACGAAACTCAATGTAACCGTATGGGATGAAGCACACGTTGAAAAATAGGGGTTATGCCTCTATTATTCATACAAACTCCAATATACTATAAAAAGTTTTGTGAAAGCTTAAGGAAGCAGTGCTGGTTTTTTAACCTTTTAAGTCGATTTATCTTGCATAAGAATGATGCTAAAGGGTGTGCGTGTACGGTAATTGTGAAGTAGATAAACTCCTTTACCTTGGCCTGCACATTGTTTAGAGATAAGCCAGCCTTCGGATGGTATTGGATTTGAGACAAAAAAATAGATTCTGACCCCTTTAGCGGATTGATTTTACTTAAAACTAGGTTCTGTGATGTTGCACTCTGTTGCAGCAGCAGTTCCATTCGGTGCAAATAAATACAGCAAATTGCTGGTTTTCTGTCTTTTTCTATTAGCTAAAAAATGTATATGTTTTTTGCCATATATAGGGAAATAAACTCACAATATGATTAACCTGTATAATGAATAGAAACCATACTGAAGCCAATATACGTGGAAAACCTTTGAGACAAAATATGGACTTCTAGCAACTTCTAGCAATAGAAAAATCCCTTACAGCTCTACAACCCTAAAAGTAATCATATCTTAATCTATTCCGACTCATTATCCTCTTTAACCTCAATTCAAAATCACTTTTTCTCTAAATCCCATCATTCAAAATATATTGCATTCCCTAAGATCCCCCCCGCCTAATTAAGGTTTTTAGTTGAGATGAAAAAAAGTTAATGGCACGAGCGGGATTCGAACCCACGATCTTCGGCTAGATACGCCGCTGCTCTACCACTTGAGCTATCGTTACCTCGATCCACTCGGCAAGAATGAAAAATGGCAAAAAGGAGGGAAAATTCAAAAGGGGGGGGTTGAGATGGGAAGTTAGTGTCCGAGTGGATCGAGGTCACGATAGCTCAAGTGGTAGAGCAGTGGCGTATCAAGCCGAAGATCGTGGGTTCGAATCCCGCTCGTGCCATTGACTTTTTTATCTCAACTAAAAACCTTAATTAATTGTTAATTCAAACTTTCACAATTTTTTCCCATAAAATCTTTTGTATCTCATAAAATATTGATCTAGTTAGACCATCCTTGATCTAGTAGTTAGACCAACTAAACGACTAAATGACCAACTGAAACCTGTAAGTTTGATCCATGGACTTAAAATTATTTGTGACTCGCAGTGTAATCATTCTCGTTTTATCAGTAGTCAACATGTGACTTTTGAGATTAGTCCTTATTTAGTAATTTGTTCATCCTTCTAACATGTAATTTATTTTAGCTTTTAAGTCTTTAATAAGCCCTTGAAATGACTTCGGCCCTTGGTTCGGTTTTATTCTTTTCTGGTACAGGAAAACTTTGTCAATCAAATTTGGAAATTTTTTTCACAAACGAAGAATACCCTGGCATGAATTTTATGCAGTATTACAGATGCCAATGATCTATATAGTCCTATCGTTCCATGGGTTTTACCCTCACTGTAGCAGTGTACTTTCAGTTTTGATGATCTTGAGTGCCAGATTCATCCTTCTCATTACATAACCTACAAACAGGGTTATCATTGAATATACTCACGTGTGGGTATAAAGACTTCTTAATAAAAATAATTGACCTCCGACTATTCTACCATTTTGTGATTCATAGTAGCGAGGCCTTGAGTAAAAATCGAAACGTTTGCGTCAAACGTAATGTTTTATTATTCCGCGCGTATGAATGACAAATTTTTACTAATTATGTATGTAGGAGTCACTTTCTGTCGATAAAAGAGTAAATTTAACGCTAGTTAATGCCAAAATGGTTTGATTTTCAATTGTTAAAAATTCTCATTTGACATGACAAAGTATTTTTGCATCGATTGGAACACTAACACACTTCGGAAAAAATGTGTCATGTTAAGAATCTAAGCTAGAAAAATCAAAGTTAAGGGGAGGACAACGTTTTACGATGATTTGCCTTCAACAGCACATATTTCGTATTGGCAAAATCTGTCGAATTGTCAACTTTTCTATTCGATCAGCTAGAGCCTAAAAGGGAGATTAGTCGATAATCCGTTCTAAATAGGATCGAGCAGTTCTAAGTCTAAACTAAGCATACTAAACTTAGTATATCTTCAAATAGAATGCCGGACGTTAAAGAGGATGTTTTGCATCTCGAATCGATTTGAATTAATTAAAACCTCGGGTGAAGAAACGTGTAACCTGGGAGAAATGTTGATTCGAATAGACGAGTCGATATTCGGATAAAATAGCCTGGCATTTGCTATGGCTAGGGGAGCGATGGAGGGTTGAATACCTAATTCTTAAACCCCCTTAGGTCATTCACACTGCTCGCCGATCTTAACGCCTTGGTAACACAGCTCGTAATTATTTTCCTCATAACTTTTCTACCCGAATTATCTGATTGAAGTCATTTAACCAAATCGTCGAGAATTATGTTGGAAATATGCAAATATAGTTAAAATTTAACTGCTTTGTCGATTTATACACTAACTATATATAACATAGTTTGCTATGTTTTTTGTTTTTGTTAAATCAAATAATGATGCTCATTTTTTCATTTTTCATTCGATTTACCCCATTACATTTAAAATCTTATTTCTGATATTTATATTATTTGTAACTGTGCCAGATCTCTGCTAATATATA